>NW_019213154.1:52587-123126 GCF_002532875.2 Varroa jacobsoni | reverse complement strand
AATGATAATTCGGCTTCGCAGTGCCTTTTACCATAGAGAAGCACCGCTTCTATTGATACAAAGTTATGGAAATCGTGTTCTCACTTTACTATCTGAGGGTGGTTTTATTACTTTATTTTGGCTCACTCATGAAAATGAGTGATATATAAAAACACCGCTGGTAGTAAGCGTTGTCGAAGCGCTCCGAACGGATGAATGGATCTTTCATCGACCTCAGGAAAGGTGCGGAAAAGTCCTTTGTGCCGTTGTCGCAGCTTCGAGCTAGAAAGAATCTCTTGAAATGGAAAAACATTTTGTCGACGAACATAAAATAGCTACGGTAAAGGTACAAGAATAGAATTTGGGTTTATTGCGCTTATCAAGGGATGGATCGCCTCCATATTGGTTCGAACATTTGAAAAGGCGGTTTTCATCGACGCAGTGTCATGATCAAGGGTTTCACCTGGTCCCCATATGATCGTTGCAGAACGTTACTCTTCAATCGACAATTCTTAAGCCACAAAAGTCGCACGGCTGAAGAAGCTAGCCAGGAATTCATGTATCTGTACCTATAGGATACGGTACCTAAGTTGGGAGCGATCTTCTACATATGCTACGAGTAAATGCGTTCCTGACTTTCATGTTTATTCAATATAGCAGCCCTTCACCGCGATTCGAATCCTAAGCCGCTCACAGGTTCGTTTTACATATTCTTTCGGCGATTCTGCGAACGCCTTCTTAGTAAAGGAACGAGTGAGCGGGTCGATGTTACTATGCCGAAACCCGCTAGATCTTCGCTCACTCACGTTCTACGCAGTCTAGATTTAAACCCGTTCTACGCATAGCAGTCTAACGGGTTTAAATCTAGACTGTTCGCTGGCCATATGTGCTCTTCCCAAAACATGCTTTTGTTTCGGCTATTTTTTCGGAAAACGTATGGCCTTCTCTTAGACATTTTAACTATCTTTGGTGGCACAATGGTTTATAGAAGTTGCAAATAAGCATTCCTAATGGTGGGCTTGTCTTTCTAGAGGAAACATGGTGGCATTACGATTTTTTCACTGGATAACACACACAAAGCATGAACTTTGGCCTAAAAAATCGCTTTTACCCACAATGGAGACACATTTCCTTGATTCTGGGAAAACCAGCGATAATTTCTACGATTCATTTTTGAATTGAGGACAAAAGTGGTCGTTAAAAAATGGCTTCATCCTAGCGGGAATGTTCGATTATCCGTCAGCACTTAACTGTTAATAATATATTTGAGGCTGCATATTAACGCATCAATTTAACTGTTACTTTAGTTATAGAAGATGCCTTCGTGAAATGAAGATTCATACAAAACCGCACTTTATTTTCTCATAAAATAATACGAAAATCAATTAGTTCAAATTCTCTTAAACTTAAAAAAAGAGGTATATTGTAACGGTAATGAATATATCTGCGATCTGTAATTATTTGTGTTACCCATTTCATCCACCCTCTTTGCGCCAAGATGTACCTTACTGCTACTGCACTTTCTTGAGATCTGCGCTCTGGTACCGTCTACAATTGATAAACCTTCGATTTTACTCGTATTCTCAAGTCCTTCAGTATTCATTCACATCCTGCGCAAACTGCAAACATGAATAGATATGCCTTTCAATCACATCAGAGAGGGAGGCAACAAAGAGCTCAAAAATAGTAAATAATAAAAAAGTCAGGAGTAAATGATCTTTTTGTAATTGTTGTGTCATCAAGACCAAAAGCTGATCGGGGAACAAGAACAACAGTCGCAACAACGGCTGAGCTGTTGCCTCGATGTTCTCATGCAGTGTATTTCAGCTATGGGACGTTGCGTCCACCTCTCTACATTACCGTTGCAAACTAATTTCAACGTGAGAAATATGAACAAACAATTTCATACGCGTAACACAGCGAGTATGTGGTTCCATTAGGAAACAGTTCTGTCGCAAAACATTTCGAAGTTTAAGTTCTGCAGTTTAATTGTACCTTGCGCTTGTTATGCCTAACTGCAGAGGGACGCGGTCGTATGTCCTGATCGTAATACGCGTTGCCACTTATGGAATAACCCTTCTGTGTTTAGTTGTGCGTCAGCATAATGAGTGTCAGAATGTTACCGCGCGTGTAGGCTTTGATATGTAGATCAATATTTCAGTAAGCTATAAAGTAATAGTAATACAGTTCGATATATGTTGTTTCTGATGAATAAAGGAAATAGAGCGAACATGTAGTGGTTAAAAAAAAATAGTCAGAAACAACAGTCATACGTTAGGCTTTGATAGCTTTGGATAGCGTATGTTGTTCTACAGATATTAACCCTGTGAGTCGCGTTTTACATTCCGTCCGTGTTCTCCGTGTCGCTGCAGCAAAGTCAAAGGTGGAAATTCAGTTTCTATCTCTCAGTCACTACCAAGCGCATCTGCAGGAGACGTAATGCTGACTCTCCTTATAGGAGAGGTTATGCCGAAAGCGCAACAACTCCTTTCTTCAGAGCAGGATGCTTCAAAAGTCTTCGTCTCTAAGTGAATACTCTTTAGATCAGAGCGGCTGGTTGGCTCAATGCCCCACATCCGTTCTATGCAGCGTCTCTGCTCAGTCGAGCTTGGGGTTGAAGGCTGCGTACGTATGTACATAAACACCCAACGAAACCCACGATAGATAGAACACAACAAGATACCTGAGGACCGACAATACGCTTGCTATAGGATTACATAAGCAAATAAATGTAGCCACCCCGTCAATACAAATAGACGCGCGCACGTCGTTCAGCTTTTTTTTGGAGTAAAGCAACGACGTAAGATGTTGTTACGTAACAACAGAAAGAGTTACACAATACATAGAACAGGTAGTAACAGTGGCTATCCACAGCCGTAACATGGACAATTTTTCGAAACGGGCCTATGTTTTTAGTTCTGCTTGTTGACACTGTGACACAGGACAGCTAGTGGGAAACATAGTACGTACCCGCTGGTCAACGAGCCCAGAGAAATAACTGTGTTTATGCAATTTCGGCTGAAGGGAAGGATACCGGGATAAAAGCTGGGTAAAGCTAAAACTGTGTACAGGATCAAACAGAGCAATATCGGGCTCCGGAACTCAGCTCATAACAATCACACAATAAGATTTGCTCAACAACAATTTAAAAATAACATTTTGGTCATATACGCACCACAAGAGTGAAAAATATAACAGCGAGATTGCCGTCCAAGATAGACTACACAATGGTAATAACTTTTGATGATTTATCTATGACTCTGAACGTGTATTAAACAATTGTGCTAGCGATGGGTATGCTGTGTTGAAATAGTTTATGACAGATTATGCCATTGTTTGAGCTCGCTTACGCACACCGAGCTTCTCAGAATATTCATCATTGAAACATTTGTCTTGACTTGACAAAAGAATACTTGACATACCCAGTATCCTTTTGACTTTGTAGTTAGTAATATTGGTAATATATTTAGTATTTAGTAATATAGGTTAAACTAATAAGGACTTTGTTCTTTGTAGTTAAAGTTGTGTCACTGTATATTTACGGAAAGCACGTGGTTTCAACTTCTCGAGTAAAAATAACAGTATGTTTTTTTTTTATAAATTCCAGCTCATCTAAAGTAAAATCAGTCAAGTTTAATAGTAAGTTGAAAAAAAGAGCAACGGCACAGTTTGTATGCTTGCGCTTGAACTTTTTATCCCGTGTCGTTCAATATGACGCCATAATTACCCAATAGTTACAAAAGCAGTTGAAGAGAATATACATGTATACGTATCAAGCTTCTGAGCCTATCGGGCCGGCCGGTGTCACTTTATTATGGTACCATCGTAATTTACGTAGCAAACCAATAATATTTTCTTGCTTCTTCTCGAGTGACGGATCGTTTTCGAAGAAGCAATTCGACTTTTGCTTGTTGTTTCGGAGATACGCATTGCTCGCACGTGAAACAGACGTCCACGTCATTGTGACACTGCCAAATATATCTTGGACTCGTCAATGGGGAAACAGCATTAGACCAAAGTTGAAATCCGTCCCAAAGTTAGCCGCTTCCTTCACTACGCAGAGAGTAGATGACTGTAGCAATATGTTCGCTGAGTCGGTAACTGTATGTACGAGCAGTCGCTTTGAACTGTCCAACAGTTGAGCAGCTGTTGCTTGACATGGCGCTGCTGGTATTGCAACTGTATACTGCATAAATTTTATTACGTCTTTCTTATGCTTTTGCTTGATAAATACGCTTCGGGAACTCGCGTGAAGATTCAGCACCGTCCTATGTACGCGTGTCTGTGCTCGTCCGATTCGTCGCGACCATTTGCGTGTTTTCCGTTGGGTCTCAAGTCTACGTTTGATTTTGAATAATTTAAAAGGTACTATTGTATGTATAATACCGACCACCAGGCATCTTTAATCTGCACATAAACCCAGACATCAGAGCGATATTATTCATGTACATGGATCGTTGGCACCAGCCGTCTATCTGTGCCATATCTCTGATCAGACTCTTATTCGTTACAAACTAGTTCCGATTTCGCACCTCGGCCGATGATTTCGCTACAATGGGCGCAAAACTTACCGGTTAAGTGCGAGAAATCATGTTTAAATAATTGCATAAATTAGTTACTCAGGCGCCTTATATGACTCCGTCGTCTGACCGACTTTTCTTTTCTTTGAGAACCATTAATCTACGCTTCTGAATGCGTATCGATTCCAGCTAGCTATTATTTACGGAGTATCGGCGTCTTTGTGCTCAACGAACTTTCGTGAGTAGCTGTCCTGGCAATGCACCACGGCCGACATCGCTGAAGCGAAGGGCGTAAAAGAAATGCTAAACGCCGTCCGTAAGCTACAGTAGCCAAAACCTAAATGGCAGGATCCCCTTCGATTCCGACTATGTGCACTATACGTTCCTAGTACAACAGTGAAGACTCTCAAGCGTGACAGCGTTCGGCATACAGTCGACGTTACGAGATGCGGTTCGAGCGCAGAGCATCAATAAGCGAGTAAATCTGTTTTTACAAAATCCAAATAACTTTTTTTCATTACTGTGGCTACGTATCAACACAGCGGATACAAACATCACACGGTCAACGTACTTCGTCACTGATACACTAACAATGCATTGATTAAAACAAGCCTTGAATCCCACTACAGCTGTGAGGAGAACTCATTGATCTGCAGTCAATCGACGTCCGCTCGCGAGTCTACCAGGATATAGCGGTGGAAAGACAAAGCAATCTCAAATAGATGATGAAAGCATAGTAGGTATACATTTGTACGCGTTTGTTATAAAAAGACACGGAACACATAGAAGTGGGCTTAATTATAATACAGACTTGCCTCTGGTGGGCATTTAGTAGAACTAATGTGTCACACCAAAAAGATCGAATGTTCACAAAAATAATCTGAAGACGCGCATATCTAATGAAGGCTAAGATTTTGTTTACACATAATGCATATCTACATAATGACATGTATAACTTTTCTTTCTACAGGAGGTGTTCAAGATCATCACCGTTCTAATCATACGGATGGAGCATTGACATCAATGAATATTTTATTTGTTGTCTACTGGCTTAATGCAAGGGGCTCTTGAATGGCCAAATATCTATCGATTTTTGGACGGCGTAGACGTTCTAGTCAAGGGATATCGACAAAAATCGGCAAGAATGAACGCAACCAAGTTGATCAACTATGGAAAATTGTAGCTTCATTGGCCGAAAGGATCTTTTTCGAAAACTGTATATTTTAGTTAGGTTTTTCCACGTACCAATGGTAAAGATGTTTTTTTCCGGTCCGGACCATCTCAGTTGATAGACCGTACGCTTGTTAGGACGCTACTTTGGCCGCTAGTGAAGCCCGTCGATGTTTTTATTTTTCCGGAACGTTCTCTGCGCTCCAAAGTCACCTTTTATTCGACTAATTACGTGTTGCCTAGGTGGGCAGGAAGTTGCCTGTGATTTTATTTGAGCTAGATTTGTGTATTTTCAGTAGCATTTAGAATACGTTTCCTTTGCTCAATTCAGTTAACTGTAGTCTACTCACTATTTCCAATGGTTCACGTCGAAAACAACAAGAAACTGTATATAGCCTGTATATATGTATATATATTATTGCGTTTTCAGATGGTGCGTGCAATCATCGGTGGCGCCCAATTCAAAAAGAGAGTACGTTTTCAGAGTGACTGAACGCTAATATCTTACTTAGTAACTACCCGACTAGTGTTCCACTGTACTTAATCCGAATACTCCGCTAATTGTTACAATGGGACGCGTATAGCTGGTCCAGGATTACTCAATGAGGAGTAAACATCACTGATCAAATATAATACAATATTACTGAGACGTTCACCCGACGCATACGATCCAACAACCTAATTAAAAAAGAAAAAAAAAATAAATAAGCCCTGCATTTACGCGAGTACACGTTTCGCTAAGGAGCAAGTTCTATTGATTGAATATCTTTACTAATAGAATGTAGATATTATACACGAAACGTGACCTGCGCAATTATTTCCACCAGTACATTCTTCGTGTGCAACCAGACTGTACATTACCATAACGAAAGGACGAATAGACCTTTGCAGTTCTAATAATTAACTTAATAAGTAGACTATTAATTGAAAATCGCGACAAACCAGCAGACCGGAAGTCAATATACGTTGCCACAACTTCTGGGCGTTCGATAATCCATCCCTTTTAGTCCGAAGTCACTGCGTCGTGTCCGCCATGTTGGATCTCGGCCAGCGCTACTACGTCCTCTACTTCATGATTCTATGGATCTCCGCCTTATTTGTTTCTTCGACGATGGGAAAACAGTGAAAAACTAACTCTGACAAAAACAGCAGGTACAAGGTTTAATGCAGGACAACGCTATTCATCGTTATTTCGATGCGCACATCCCAGGAGCATTACTAGGTAAATCGAGTTCGAAACACAGGCCTTGACCATCTGGCCAGAACGCAACAGGTCTGACTCGAAACAAATGAATCGTGTTTAGTCTCAATCTTAAACTAGTTAATTTTGAGATTGACCTCTTTCTAGATGTCCCATATGTGTTGCAGGGAATGTGTTTCTTATAAGAATATTCGTATCATCCTATTTGTCCGTCTGCTTAACGCAGTGTGCGACACAGTCAGCGATAATCGGTGGTCGGGTATAGAACGCATGCCCTATTGTCTTCATTTCTTCACCAGGATAACCAGATCAAGTAGCGGTTACCCACACATGAAGAAGCCCATTTTCGAAAACGTGTCAGAGTCGAAATGCCTCTTATATTAGAAGTGTGTTTTAGCTGCCGGCAGATTTGACGATTTCTCTCGGTACATGTTCAAAAGATCAAAAGAAAAAGGAACAATTCCAGACGGAGCCCGTGTACACTACATCAGTTCGTTGTCTATCGGCAACGGTATGACTGAGAATCCTGCACCCTTTGCTCTAAATAATAAATGTACGTCCGATATCGGCATGGGGCATTGTTTCAGGTGGCTGATTCTAATGCATTGAACTAAGTCTGTCTAGGTCGCTGATTTGCTACGTAACAATATGGCCGCTACACCGTCGCGAGGGCATTGACCATAGGCTGTTTTTATCATTAATGCTTGCCGCTAATGATTTTAGCAGGTCGAGCTGCGAAGGACTGGAGAAGAAGGACTAGGGGTGGCGTTACACTTGAAGTCGATAGATCATCATTTCGCCTCAGCTCCTTCTTGACATAGGTTCACCTCTTATTAGATAGTTCAACTTCCTCTAAACTTTAACGTAGTTACAATTCTTGGGTTATCTGAAATAATGCGTTCAATATAGCCTAGATCGGTATATGCGTCTCTTGAGGAGTAGATGTTCGGTGATGTGAACTCTAGATCAATTATACTGATTTTGACCTTACAAGCTGGCAGCAAATCCAACAATTTTTATGAACGACAGCCCGACACAAATTAGCCTTGTGAAGCAACGCTCGCTGAGAAATAGAAATCTGCAAGACAGCGGATGCTTAGGAAATTTATCTAAAATTTGCCTATATAAATGATTAGACTGACAAACGTATATTGTATCCCTATTCGTTATCTTAAATGTACTACATTTTCAATGAAAATTAAAAATAAATAATTAAGATAAATTCGTAAAAAGGTCTGCCTTAGGGAATACTGCGTCTTCATTTGCTATGCTCAACTTCGATAGGTTACTTTGTTTGCTTATGAGAAAAACTCCAATTCAATATGGAAGACTGTTTTAGTAATCAAGCAGCCGGTATCAAGTGCTCCCCCATACTACGATAAAAACACCGCAATGAATGAATTGGCCAAATCATATAAATCTGCTGGCTCTAAATGCTGGTTAGTTTTTATAGCACTGAGCAAATAAGTATACGTTTGCTTACTGGTCTATCGTGTAGTCACAAACGGCTCGAATCAGACGGTGGTGATCTGGTGAAAAAAACACTGGCCAACGTCGCTTTCTGATCAATAGCTAGTCATTCCAAGGTCCGTAAAGCAGTGCTGGACATAGGGACTAACAAATCGCCGAGTTTTTCTGGGGGAAACATCCTTTTACCTATATTGGGGCTTGACAGCTTTGTTTTTTTAGTTTTCTTTGTGCGGAAGAATGAAGTAGATGTTGGATGTTGCGGGGTCAGGGCGGCGATTCGTTGCACATACTACTGTTCTATATGTCAGTTTGTTAGCTTAAGGTAATTTCTCAAATATATAATAAATCGAAGCAGATTATAGGATTATAGACAGCTGTGTTTCGAAAGATTCAAACACTGAAGTAGTAATATTCTCTTCGTAGTAATTTTGTGTACCTTGATTTTAGAGTTCTTGTTTTTTGTGTTTTTGAGTATAGCTGGTTTACTATGAATAGTAAGTGAGAAACGTACCCATCCCGCGAGTTGAGTTTCTAGCTTTCTTTTCGTCCTATGTGTGAAGCTAGTCAATGGTGACAATTTTTGGTGCTGAAGGTATCGTCGATACTAATAAACATAGTAGATCTGTAACTATCCAAGTTGCTCACAACTGTTCTACCGTGTCGCCGCTGTTTTCAATCGGTTAATTGTTATTCGTCTTCGTCGGCAGAAGCAGAAAAAAACAATTGTTTGTTTCAACATGTAATTTGCGCGAAATCTTAATCGCAACCTGCGCTCTGTACAGCACAACTGCCGATCCTCACAAAATAACACCAACTAAAATAAACAACCAGTTTTAGGTAGGACAAACGTTTCGCTCAGAGTTAATCGATCGCCATGGTCACTTTTGCCGGTACGAAACTAATCGTTGCTTGCTACGACACGTATTACACGTAGACGTTCTAGACCCGGGTGCAGATATGAGCGACACGATGTATTCGTATGTATCATCAGCGTCTATTATAACAGTTTTTCTTACAGAAAAAAGTCGCTTTGCCAACTTCAGCTTCGTTAGCGCCGATACGCTCGGGCGAAGTGCGATGAAGTCGACCGTCAACTAACTGTTGGATAGATATCTCAAGCCGAGCCGGGCAAAAAAAGCAAAATGGCTGCCTTCCAACACAACGTCACTCATGTGTGTATCTACCGCAAACAAACAGTCCAGCAGTGCCCAGCTGCCAGGTCACTTCAGCTCCACCTACAACTGATATCACAGAAGTTGTGCTTGAAGTGGATGGAACATAAGTAGCAATGATTCTCAGCTGATTTATCCGTTCACGAATAGGGGACTCCGCTATCACTGCCTGATCCACTGACTGACTGACTGACGAAAGAGACAGATGGCAGGCTCTGTACCCTGCTCTGTGCCACTGAACTGACAGAATTTCAGCGCTGACGGCGTGAGCACCCACAAACGCCCGGCAACAGTCACAAACAGGCGAGCAACAAAGCACTATAGCTGAAGTAAATTCGCTACTACACCTCACTTGCTGTCTGTTCTACGAAGCCGTCGTCCCTTCGCGGCCGCTTTCTAGAGGCGCAGAGATGCCGATTAAATCAAAGCTGAGCGATGTGGCAAAGCGCCGGGCGTAGCAACCAAGTGACTAGTCAGCCAAGCAACAGTCAGTCGCTCTGCCACTGAGCAGCCTAGGCGGCAGCAGCGACGACGACGACGACTGGTCCGCACTCCGCCGGCGTCCGCTTGTGTGGAGCGTCATAGACGGCAGTGACTGCGTCCAGACAGAGCACGTGACCAACCGGCACCAGTGGGCCTCCAATAGCGCCAGCAAGCGTCGATGTAGCGTACTCTCCTGCCGCACGCAGACAACGAGGATTCACCGAAAGAGTAACGAATGAGTAACAGATACAACAACGCCACAACGTACAGCCTCTCTTGCCCGTGCTGTTGGATTGTTTATGCTGCTAGATCTGTTATGAGCAGCAGCAGCAGTAGGCGACCATGATGCTGATGGCAGCAGCTGGCACAACGATGGCTGTCGCTTCTCGATAGATCGCTGCGTCTGTCATTCGGCCAGCGCCGATGATGAGTAGATAGCAGCTAGCCAGCGTCAGTCAGGCAAAGCAGTGATGGGGAACGCTTGTTTCACTCTTCGACTCTTTTGTCGATTGTGCGTAACGCGTACCAACGACGCTCATATAGGAAAGCAGCACACGGAGTCCCCGTCCCAGCGGCACCAGGCGGTAGTAGGAGCAAAATCAAAGCAAAGGGAAATTACCTGTAATAGTCGTAGTAGTAGTAGTAGTAGTAGTAGTAGCAGCAGCATTGGAACAGAAAAGCTTTCTCGCACGGTAACTGACTATGGTTGCCGCTGCTGCCGTAACTGTAATGGCTGGTGCGGACACCGCGCGATGGATACCGCTGCCGTCAACTGCCGATACAACCTCTGTCGTAGACACCTACAGATTTCGGTCAGTCAGGCAACACGAAGACTACAGGCGTCCGTGATCCTGCTAGTGCCAGATAGAGGAAGAAGCGGCAGGGAAGCTGGTTGCCGTTGTGTGTTATTGGGCTAACCGTACACCACTACAGAAGTAATGGTGCCTCTGAGATATGTATATATAAGACTATAGTCTGGAGCAGATACGACAAGACTAAATAGCTGCATTTATTCTATCGGACCCTATAGTTGAACAGTGGCAGGAATGGTGTTGGGCTTTATTTTTTCTCGTTTAACAATTATGAGGCTACGTGAACGAAACAACCAATGAGCCCAAATGCCGAAGTTGGCCACATTTGCCAGTCAGCAACCCACTATTAGCACTGGAAGGCTGAATGTTTCCGCTTTACCTCAAACACGTCTACACAATTATTCTTAATCGCTATTATCTCGCCTTTCTCCTACTTTGGCCGTGTACTTCTTGCCCGTTAATACTGAAAATTAAGCAGTTAATTTAATTATGAAGAAAAAACATGTTATTTAAATACGATAGTTTGATGATCCGCTGGGTTGAGGCTACGAGGATCCGAAAAAGAGGAGGTTACATGTATGACTCTGTAGATGCAATATAGAGCCCGAAAAGCCTCGCAGTAGATGTGTATCGAGTGTCTGGCGCCAGAGGGCGCCACCGATTTGATAACACCAGCACAGAAAAAAAAAAAAGAAGAAAATCGTCTAAGCAGAATGGTATTCTGACAAAGGGTTTGAAGCGTTCGGAGCCGTCCTCATTTGTCTAGAAAGATTTCTAGATGTAGCTTTGAAGCAGAAAATCAATTGCTATCAACACACACAAATGCTTACGTATGAGATTTCATTTCAGAGAGAGTCATTTAGGAAGCCTAGAAGATACGATAGCTGTTGGCACACTTTAAGCTGGAGTACACGTCAAAAGCGACAAATCATCTATTTTATGATTATTGACAAAAAAACCTGCTCCGTCGACCATTTAAGCAAAACCAATTAAATCGCAAGGTATCGCTAAACTTTACGGAATGCTGCTTGAAAAACCAGCGTGTCGCCTTCAATACATAGGTAAAAGCACATACGAAGTATTGTTAGCCCGGATTTTCTACGGTAAAAAGTTCTGAAAGAGATCGGAACATAAAAATCAGAATACCCATCCCGTATTATAATACGCCTTCAGCTTTCTGGATGATTCGTAGGCATGACACTCGGTACTACGAAGATAAGTGTGCGAGGAAGTTACAAGAGTAATATAACTTACATAGATACCCCCAGTGATAGAGTAGATGAGGGAAAACTTTGCGGGAAGAGAGACCTTCCGTGTGTTGCTCCAACGTTATTATTAAATTATCGACCTCTTATTATACTGCCATTATTATATCGTCGTTGGAGTTTTATGTCCTCCCAAACCAACTGTGTAGCGAAATAATGTCACCGAGAAACCCAGAAAAGTTGATCGGAATGGCGTTGCGTAAGTTAGCCATCCATGTAAAAATATTGTAAATAGAGCACCCGCGGAAACATTTAGTCAGTAGTAGCAATATGAATTACCGTTAAAGATTTAATTGATGTCGGCAGCCTTAATTTACGTCAACACATTCAGAAATAGGTGAAAATCAAATCTCCTGTCAATGGTGCTCATTTTCTCTTACAAGTACAAGTCATTTTCCAACAATATGTAACAAGTTTTTTTATGTTCAACAATGTTAGTTAACTTTTTCTTCCACACTGCCGGACTCCACGAATAGACGATATAAGTGTAGCAGCTTTATTATAACGTCTCCACCTCAGGTAAGTCTATTCCATTTACACTGATCTCCGCTGTTTTTGCTGCCGTTAAACCTTACACTGGTTAAGGCCAATCAGTTCTGTGGCCTTTCCGTGATCACTACAATTGAACATAAATGGAGTTCTTTTCCTGCCTATAGATGGCGCTGCTTGTTGTGTTGTTCACTAAATAAATATACGATTAGACGTTACGACAAGACCTTTTATCAGATTGACCTTTATCTACTGAAGGCGTTAATGAGTTCTACAATGGGCTTGAATTAACTCAAAATATTAAATAACATGACTCGTCAACCAGCAAGAACACGTCGTGAGATCAGGCTGAAATCACTTCATAATTTCTGTTATAACTAAATATTATATATTACAAAGTGAGCAGAGATAGAGTGAGAGAGAGAGAGAGAGAGAGAGAGAGAGAGAGAGAGGAAGTTGTACGAGCTTGTTTTTATGAACGTTCAGGTCTAAGTCTAGTCCGGTTGAGCTTCAGGGTTAATTAGCTGTTATTATCATATCTTAGTTTCCTAGGAAGGTTTCTATACTAACTATGCCAGTTAGTTTAGCCATATAATTACATAAGCTATCGAATCATATCGAGAAGAGTTTTGGTTGCATATAGATTCTTCTGCGCAATACCCGACTATTGTTTTTATTCGTGGTTATCCACTATACCAGATCAGCAGGTAGAACTCACATCCGAGCCACATTAGCGGTACAGTAGGAACGACATCGGCCTTGGCCGTTCAACACCGTTGTAAATTGAATTTCGATAGGCCGACGGTCGAGCCTGTTCGGGTAACATAACTATAGGCATAACCGACTCGTATAGTTATTACATTTGAACAACTCGGCAATTTGTTCAGGGCGTATCTACTGTAGAATCCGTAAAAACGCATAGACCAGAACTGTTATGCTGGTAAAGTTTGCCAGAAGCCTACATCGTTTGTCGATTTATTCCTCCTAACAGTCAGAAGGTTGCAGCAAGACGATCTAATCTTTGGCTTGACTGGACCCACAAATAGTCGGACAGAGAAAATTCAATGTATTTTCAAGATTCGGTGGTCACTAGTGAAGCTTTTGAGATAGCAAGCTGCCGTCATGCGATTTCGCAATTATCGTGAGCAAGTGACCATCCAGTTGAATGCATTGGGAATATCTTCGTGTGGGAGTCGGAAGATGAGAGAATTCATAAGGCCTCTCTCTATTAGATGTATTGATGCTATATTCACGAATTTATTTTTTTTTTCTAATGTATTCGTTAAGACTAAACAAACATTTCTTGCTATATGACTACTATATGATGTTACCTAGGTGTAGCATGGTTTCGAACCCTGTGCCCCATAATTCTGACTGGCCCAAAAATGGCTTCTAGTTTGGCTCGTGAAAATGGCGAAAAATTATTAGTTAAATCGTCCGTAACGGGCGCACTTAGTCATAGTACGTTATCTCCATTGAATGTTGGTATTCACTACCTCGGCATCAACTTTGTATTGAACTAGAAAGGATAAAGGTTACATATGATTTTATTATACGACCGATTCTCTATCAAATGATATGTTACAGTGAGAATATAACATTTTAGGTAATTCAGGGGGTTCAGAAGTGTGTGGTATTTCACCAGCCATGTCCGTACGAGTGGTGGCTGGTCTTTGTGATTACAGGCACCGAGTGAAGTGATACAATAGGCTTCTTCACATAGTGAACTGATTTAACCGGTTTCGAGATGTAGCTAACCACAGGCTTTTTAACGTAATGAGTTGAAACTATTGGCGTTTTCACATACGAGATTTTGGCGACCTTATGGTGTGAGATGTCATAATGGTCCCCATGGCCGGCATAACCACCGAGATCCCAACCGTGGCCTCCGCACTGAACTCCAGACATAGAAAACAGAATACAGAGGGTGACAGCGAATGCTCCAAAACGAAGAGTCGCCACGAATGAAACCATCTTGAGTTTAGTCAGATTCTTCTCTTAGAAACCGTGAATCACTTGTCTGATTCAAGCGCTAGTTATACTCTGCGCTCGGCGAATGACTGTAGCCGTGTTTACCAATTGCTATCTTTTTATGGGACCATTTCCTGACTCCTTCTCTCGCTCGGTCAGGGTTTTAACTTTTTCTGTACGGTCTTAGCTCAGTGGCAAGACTCCGCGCGGTATTCTCGTGCAGAGGCCTCCTTCTCTCCTGATCTGTTGGCAAGGCATTGTCCACGCCCTTGCGCAGGACAATGCTTAAACCATTATGAATTATGGAAACATTATTATTTTTAATCCTCAAACTATTGCGTCCGATATCCAACGTGCTGTAGCTATTCCTATAAGGCTTTGTCAAGAACGATAAGATGTGCCGTCGCTTTTTCTGTAAGCCAAACGCCTTGGCGCTGAGCGGCTAATTTGGGCGTCTAGCTTTCTCAGCGTCTATTTTTATTTATCTATTCAATGGAAAATAGTAGTTCGGTAGCGATCGTTCTCAGTTATATGTTACGCTGGGTCCTTCTGTCTATAAACGGAAATGACATTCTGAATATAAAAGCTATCATTAAATACATCGCCCCATTGCTGTGACCTAAATTTTGAAGGACAATAGTATTTAATAATATTTAGTAGTATTTAATAATCACTTGTACAAATAGGCAAGCTACTTCGAAAAATGTTTCGCCCCAGCTCATTGTAAGTTCCGTTCCGCGAGTAATTTGCGAGGAGGCCGGGAAGAGCCAATGATATTCTTGAAATTATAAATAATCGTTACTTCAATCAAGGATGAATACGCGTTCCTAGGACGAAACAGCGGCCATTAAACAGATTCTACTGATATTTTCGGGTACGAGATCGTACCTTTCGATAGCAGCAGCGATCTCTAATTATAGAAAGGTACTAACTAGATAGATACATATAGACAGATAGAAAAAAGAGCCTCAATGGGACTGAACGAACAGAACGCAAGCTTAAACGGTGTGTTACCTGTAAATGTTGTATGGGAACGCAGCCGATATCGAGACTGAAATATGACTGGGAAAAGTTTACTGATGAAAAGCAATTGTAACTGGTCAATTTTTGCAAGTCGCCTGAATCTATGTTCACCAGTTTGTTAGAAAAACGACTTACGACGAGGGTAACACAGCTGTACCTATCTAGCAACAGATACTTAAAGCTATTTAGTTTACACTTAAAAGGGATTCATCTTCAACTAATTACCGTACCGGTAACCGTATATACTGCCATATGGTATAAAGTATAAGCTGTTGCCTAAAAACCACTCACTAGTACTGAGTAATCGCTACTAATAATCAAAGAAATCATATTTAAGAAGTGACACACGTATGTGACGGTTCTCACGATCCAAACAACGAAATCGTTTTCTGCTCTCACTTGCTTTTTTTAAAAAAGAAAGTCGTCAATAACGGATCAACAAGTTTACGAATTACGGATTTATTATACATGCTCCATAGCATGATATACTACAAAGATTTTGACCATGAAAGGAAACTAGGACGATTGTCGAGGGCGTTTACCAGCCATGCTCGTTCGAATGATGAGTTGCTTTCTTGATGACTGGTATGGAATGTACGGGGACAAAATGGACCGATTTAGCCGGCTTCGAAATGTAGCTGATCACAGGCTTCTTCAGGTCGTGCGTGGATACAAAGGGAGTCTTCGCATAGGACACTTTGGCGACTTTATGGTGCGTGATATAATAGTAATCATCGTGTCCTTCATAACCGTGATTGCCCAAATCCCAGCCTCCGTGACCCCCGCATTGAATTCCGGACGCCACCAGCAGGCATGGAACGGCTGCGGCTGCTGCTGCTGTAAGACGAATAACCGAAAACACAAATGAGTTCATTTATAAGTTTAAGGGGTAGCTAGTCAGTTCGGTTGACGTCGTGTCAAATGCACCGAAATCATACATACTGGTCCAGCTTGCGCGCTTTCATATGCAGAAAAGGAAACATTGATATGTTTTGCGTAGGCGAAACATCGACCGGGATTCAAACTCTTGTCCGCGCGACACGGGAGAGACCTGACTCACTTGTTTTTTTATGGCCGATCAAACCCACAAGCAGGACACCGAGTTTTGTTCGACTAAACTCTTACGCATTCCGTTAGAAAAAATGGCGTCTGCATGGCACAATTGAACAACGTGCAGTTTGCTACAAGACGCAGTGTTTTTCGCTATTGACTAGGAAGACTGGATAAACAAAGCCTTTGCTAACACTGTGGTGAGTTTTCATTGGCAATTTTCAGTGGACGCCTAAACCAGCCAACATTGACCGAAGTTTTCCTTCATATACTGAATAAAATGGAACATCCTGCTATTTCCCCATGACGACGTCGTCGTCTCGCCTTTATGCTGTTCTTTCGATTGTAATACGTTATTCTGGAGGATGGGCAAAGTCTTGTAAAGCTGGGCCATAGTGGGCCGAAACACAAGAATTTCTATTGGAAAAGTTGACTTTAAATTATCAAAAGTTTGTCGACTTAGTTAGGAAAAGGGATCTTGCTAGTTAAGAGAATCAAGTTCAGCAGTGTTTATGAGTCAGCGTATAACCACACGTAAGGACACAAATAAAGTAACAATTATGATGCTTACGAAATACGTACAAATAAATAGTAATAACTTTTGGCAAAATAAGCGTATAGAACAATGTTGCACCGTTTACCTTATGATCCGATTCGTATCCTGATTTCAATATGCTCTGGTCTTTAACGGAACTTTAACTTCCCGGCTGGAGGGTAATCAAAGGTTCACATAAATAATCTTCAACAATTTATCAACCGAGCACCAGTTAATATATAATATATATATGTATATATATATATAGTGATTAAAGATTAGTAAACAAAATGTGCTCCGGAAAATCTTACCGCCACAATTAGATAAAAATATGCGACTCATGGGTATCAGTTATGGACCTGTTACCCCTTTTATCGCAAAAAAGAAATGTGGCTGTATTTTTTGGGCCTTTTTTTTGCGAGCTTTCCAAGCAGCGTTAAATGAAGCAGAATCTTTAAATATGTTTGTTTTCCAATCCCTTCGCCTCCTTATACGCGAAAAGCAGTATTCTTTCGCTATTTTGGCCAGGACTGGTTTAACTTGACGCTCGAAATTTGAGCGCCTTTTTGGAATCTGATAGATTAGGTGCCATCCGACCATTTTATTTTACCGAATGATTGTAGTTAGACAATAAAGTGCTACGACTATATATACAATTCTAAGGAAACAGTTCATGAAGTTTCATGTTTGCGGTAAAATTTTCATGCAAACGTCTTGCATGAGGGGTGTACGGCGCCGATTTCAGTCAATACGAGCATGAAATAAAGCAAACTAATCTTGTGTGCGAACAACTTTATTGTTTTAAATACGTGTTTGTATCACATTTTGTGAACATTTTATTGTATATTATTTCATATGGAACGAGGAACTCAAATATGGCAGCGGTGACGGTGTACTTCTAGAACTAAAGTACACACAAAGCAACTTGTTTTAAGCAGTTTGACCCGCTGAACTTCGATGAAAACACTTACCTACTTATAAAATCCACTTAGTGAATCAAGGCCGATCGAAAAGCCATCTTTCATTTATGTGACCCCTGTGTCCTAAGAATGAAGCAGGAAAAGAAGAAGGCCTGACTGCGGGCTGTTATTCAAAATGCCGACAGTTTAATGTGTAAGAATGGTTGCATTTAAGGCTTACTTTAGTAGGCCTTTCGGTCAGGGACAGTTCATTTGAGTTAGTTTAGACAAGCAAACCTATGTGACTATTATACGGCCACAGATATTCATAATCTAGAATTTTTAGCTTTTCTGCACGTGAATAGAGAATTTTTGCAATTAGTCGTCCAATCAATGATCATCGATATTTGGATCGGTATATTATATATATTAGAAGAAGTAGTAGTACTAAACTGATCTATCTTTGTTAGAAATGATAAAATAATTTATATTTTTGAAAAATGCATATTTCGGATTATACCCCCAGCCCAATGAATTTAGGCAAGGCGAACAGATCAATCAAATAATCAAAAAATAATTAAACAATTTCAACGCGATAGCATCTATTGCTTAGATTCAATATTATGCTTTATTTAGGATAATTTTTTATAGTGGACCTAATCCGTTCCTCGACCAATTTTGAAGTTGTTTCATACGGATACGCGGAGATACAGACAACAGAAACGTTGTGTGTCACGTAATGGGCCGTCACAACTGGGTTCTACACGTAATGGGTCGTCACAACCGGCTTCTGCACATAATACGGTATCGTGGCTTCTGTGTCTATTGCCGTATTCGTTGCCACCATCCTGCCTGCACTGAATTTCAGAGGCCGACACGGACTAATACGTCACGAAGGTTTCGAAGGCAATAGTCAAGCTCTGAAAATTCATCCTAAATATTTGCTACGGGCGGATTTAAGTAGAGTGCTTAATATTAAAATGTCTGTTGATAAGATGTCGGTGAAATTCCTTAAGCCTATGTGGAAATAGCATCTTGGGCATCAGAAAGGTGAAAGTGATTGAAGCATAGCCCTAAGCCATGAATCTCAATGCCCAGGATAGCGCAATAGACAATGTGTTTTGTTTGCTGAACGTAGGGACGTGTAGTAGTCTAGGTTTGAAGACAAGCGAAACACACGCTTCGTTTCGAGCTGGAATCCGGCCATCTGATGGGATGCTGAACAAGAAAAATATTAGATCATAGTTTAGTATTCGATACACATGTATGATCCTACAGATTATACGTCCATGTGCTTCTATAGGGACTTTTTTAAATGAACAACTAGCTAATAGGGAAATAGCTAGCAAGCTTTTATACTGCTGAAACGAATCGCAGATCGATCCGTAAGCTCTGCTGATTTTCGGAACGACAGAAATCTACGATAGACTTAGTTGTAGATACCCAAATCCATTTTGCTCGTGCAGGTAACCCACTGATGAATTCGACGATTTCAAGCGTTGCGTTGGTGACAAGCGTGTTTTAATTTCGAATTAAAAGAATCGGGTTGTGATTGATTCTTTCTTTCTCCACGCTACGACTCGAGACGATAATTTCGCGTATACAAACTTGCAACAGCCAATCGGCATGGAATATATAAAATAGTCAACACACACAACTTAAATGGAGCGGCTGCAACCAAAGTGAATTCTTAGACTCGACAATTGCCTTTGTGGGGTATTTGCTTTGGTGACTTTCGGAGTCCAGTGAGGGACAGTAGCGGTTGTGGACTTGGCGGTACCACGAATACGGCTATGGCCGCGGAAGCCATTATTCCAGCTCGTACCACAAAATGACCACGGTATCATATGTGAAGAAGCCGGTTGTTACGACCCATTGCGTGAAAAACCGGTTCTTAGTTTTGCCCCGAGTTCACTGAAATCTGCTCAATCTGCTCCGCCTATTTTGCAGACCATAGCCGTAAGAACACGCTTGGTAAAGCTCACTGTAATTTACTGTTTTATGCTAAAAAAAATCTATACGAGTTGATATTCCTCATTTTTTACCATTATACTATAGTTTTATAGTATATTATTATAGGGTTACAGTTCTTACTGACAGGTAGTCGGAGAGTTTTTTCGATAATTTATAATTATAACAATAACCAGGAATGCCAAAAAATCGATGCTTGTCAATAATGATCGTTAGATTAGTAAATAATATTAAATAATTAATAAATACATGGTAGCTTTAAGAAGCTTTTCGTCACGTCATCAAAGCTTTTATGAATGAAAACACTGTAATTTATATGCAAATTGCCATGGTAATTTGTACCAGATGCTTGCCTCATCATAAACAATACGTACACGAATATGTTGTAGCGTTGCTATATTATACCTCGCTACGGTATATACCTCACTGAAGTCATGGTCAGAATAGCAGATCTGGATTTTTCACTTCCTAATAGGTTTGCCTTACATCAGAAAGCCGACGGGTTGGTCTTACATTTACTAATTGCGCTTGTGATCCTGACTCATGAAACGTACCTTAGAGAATAAAGAACCAAGATATGATTGTTGTCATTTCGAAGGTTCTCATAGATGTCAATCCGTTTGTATACGATACTAGTCTCCCTATTAAAGGTTGAACAGTTAGTATTTCTTACGAAATAAAAATCTTCTTAATTAAGAGGACCATTTGTTACGCATATGGCAATTTTTACAAAATCGTTTTGTGCTAGCATAGAAGTCAATGAGGCGTGTAATACGATTCTATTGAACTAAAACGTTCAGATGGAGCTCATAGGGCGAACCCAAAACCTTACGGCGATACTTATCAAAGTCAGCCAGTCAATAGCAACGAGTATGATGTCTGAGCTACGATGTGGACTTAATCTTTTATTTGGCGGTATATAAAGCATGTATTTAACATCCGAAATAATAACAATCCGAAAATACTATCGGCAAGCATAAGCGACAACCTCGAGTACGTTATATCCCCTAATAAACAACTTTTACCCATTTACGCCTGTGACCACTCTCAGCATTTGTAGCACCCAGCTTTCAAGCCCTATAGAGTCCTCCATGTTTCGAGTTTCACGTCCAACAGCATTATTAGACGTTTCATCATGGTAGAGCCTTGAAGCTTCTTCCGTCGCAATCCAATGTCCCGACCCAGTTTAAACGGACGATATTTCCTTTCTGTTAACACCTGAAAGGCGTAGACCTTTCGAATTGGTTGCAGTAGTCGAAAAATGGGCTACTTAATTGATTACGAGCAAGGATCGGGTTCCTTTGATAAGAAATTCATGTCAGCCAGAAAAAAAGAGAAAACTACATTTTTTTTACTACAAAACTAATAACCAAATATGCACATTTGAAGTAATTCTTTTTTTTTTTTTTTATCTAAAAACCTTGTAAGTTTGCTGTAAAAATTAATGACACCTATGAAATATGTATAAGGTAAGTCATAAAAAGGAACTGTTCAGGCTAATATATTTAGTTACTAATATTCCACGCATAGTCCGTTAATATTTCAGCTTAGCATCAAACAATGTTATGATGTTGATTCGTGGACAGTATTTTGGAATTTAATAATTAGCGAAGCCTCACTAACAAGAAAGCTCAGTAAAAAGTGCTAGGATATCTCGTTATTGTAAACAAGCATCTTTAAAGAAATTTACCAGCGACAGCAGTACTTTCCCTTGAGTACAAGGTCTTTTGGTTTAAGTTTCCATTTACCAATGATACCTACAGCTCGTTGTACTCTCTGCCAGTGTACTAATGGAAACAATCCCAACTGGATGCGTAGACAATTCTTGTGCAGAGCTGTTTGGCTGGTTACCCATTATGTACTTTTAATTATTTTGGATACATACACTTACCAAAACAAATGTGTCTGGCAACGCCGATACCGAACTCCCGAGAGCACGTATCCCAGACCTCAGCAGAGCACTACGAAATTAGTGCCAGCTAATGTCAATTTACGTTTCGTTTGCAGTGTCTCGACGTGCTTCTGATGGCTTCGTCTTTTTTTTTTTAAATAAATGAAAACTATCAGAATCTTTTAGATGCGAGCCCGAGATACTGATGACGCCTAACTGGAGCTTCATTGTCTGTTTCCTATTGATTAAACCTCGGTTTCTTTTAACTATGTCTTTAATTACTCTTGCGGAACCAATTTCGCCCAGGTAGACCAGGTGTCGAATCGTAGAATATGAAACACCTCATACTCTTAGATAGCACTGTTCTAAAACATTTTACGGCACATTTGTTTTTGCTGTCAAAATGCCCGTATATTCTTTAAAATTTCGGGCTATTAACCCAGATATCGTCACTTGAGCTTTTAGCAAGCAGGTCGCAATGGAAACTAAAAAAATTTGGGTGATTTTCACGAACTACGACTGCTGAAGAGGTTGGCTCATAAAAATATCATTCATTGAAGAATCGACTAACAGCGTCGTGAATCATTTGTTCAGGACAATTTTAAAAAGGAAATTAATCTCGTGGCAGACACCCTGCGATGTCGAGAGCTGTACTGGAAGTTGACCTATTACCAAATGCACGGAAACTAACACTTAAATTTGATACATGTAAAACACTTTACCTATTCACTTCGTTCAAACGAATAGGGTAATAAACGGTGATAAACTTGGACGAAATCAAAAACAAGGACAGAGATGCCTCCTTCTCTCTGTTCTGTCGCTATACGCCACTTTTGAAAGCCATTTTTGCCTAGAATAATGACTTGCTATTAGAAATGGATTTTAAGACGGCAGCATCAATGGATGGATACAGCTGAACCGGCGTGACATCGGCCTAAACCAAATGTTCAGCTTCGAAAGCCTATGTTGTCGGGTAGTCTATTGCGAGTTAACTACAACTTCAGAAGTTCTGTCACGGCCTAGGTGTACGGTCAACTACGGCCAGAAATAATGAACATGCTTGACGTTAGGCATCAATGATCAGTAAGCAAAGCTGAATTCTTTCCACTGTACAACAATATTGACCTGACCTTAAACCTCAAGTATCACGGTGGAGAAGGCAGCTATTTGAGTGCAGGCCTTGCGATCCACTATATTCACCAGATGTTGCTTCGACGGACTATTATTTCAAGTTTTTTGCGGTAACTACTCAGTAATTATTCAAATCACAATATGAATTCAAAATTTCCTTACAGGAAGGAGATTGACTGTCGTATCCCAGACTTTCACAATAGCGGCATAAATAAACTCCGTTACACACTCTTTTTATTGTTCTATCCTAAGACTTACATTATCTCTCGCTACCAAACGTTACCAAACAAAAACAGTTATAATTCTCAATTTCCTTAATACAGATCCACAATAAAAAATCCAAATCCAATATATTCGCGGCTCAACTGTAGGCGAAATCGTATTGAGGGGTGCACAAGCTTAATAAGAAATTTCGGTGGTAGTTTAGTGCTTACCCCAGCTGTTATCGCCGTGGCAAAAATAGGACGAGCTATTTTTGTCTATATCACTGAACTAACCCCGTATCGGATTTATGAGTGGCCTGAGTCTCGCACGCGTACCTACACAAGGGTTGAACGTGTTGGAATTGAATCCGTGTGCTGGACTTACATAGCGGACTATTTGTCGTAGCATCGACCTTTTTGGGCTTGTTTGCTTCTAACTTAAACTATCATAGCGCAGGTAGTTTTATTCGTGTCTGATTCTGAATGTCATAGACAGAATAATTTTCAAAATGGTTGGTCTGGAATTACAGGATCGACCAACGCCAAGCACCGTCGATTTGACCGACACTCCGCCGCTTTATCCCTTGATAGATTTATTATCATTCAGCGTCGTTTTTGATAGTTGTGACGGCAATGTTGTTTCTCCCGCCGCCGCTGTTTTTTTGCCACCTATGGCGCGCTGTTGCAATTCACTGACGCATGCTGTAACGGGTGGTTAGGATAAAAATGCTCTAACGTTTTGGGCGGCAAGACGGCCAGCCTGTTAAGTACTGCCGCCACTACTAATATTGGCGCTGCTGCTGCCGCCATAGATAACCTTCCGAACGAAGCAGAACGTTCGAACTCGGGCGACGAAATACGTATAGCGGGAGCGCACGTCCTAAGCATCGTTATTTATTTCGAGGCTGATGATAATCTACCGCTAGAAAACAACCCTTAACGTAATGTGAGCCCTATTTGACTACGCATTGCAGTGAAGACGAAGGACATTTTCAGAAGAGCGCTGCTGTTGCTGAATACGCTTACCAATGAATCTATCCATCGAGGTCATGTTTAGTTCTCATAGAGGTCGTTTGACAGCTGTGTACATTGTGCCGACGCACCCGAAGTTTATAACGGAGATTTTGGAAACAATAAAACGGTCAACTTAAGGCTGGAATACGGAGATTACAACATGTCGCATGTCAAAATGGCGGAACTATACACGTCATTACCCTTATTGTGTCAACACACTTTTAGAAGCTTATTGTTAGCTACGTGGCGGAACTGGTCAGGTAAATTACGTTCGCTTCCAAACCTGTCACGTCCCTACACAAACGGCCTCTGAACATAGAAAATGAATGACGGAAAACAGGTGATAACGGTTAAAAAGGCTGCTACTTACAATATGATATGCTTTCCGAGCTACAAAAAAAAAAACAATTTTTTCAGCTGTGTATAGTTAGCATCGCTCCTAGGGTGTAAGTAAAATGTATATGATGAATGCATATTTTGTCAGGTTTACGCACTCACGAGTGGTTTTTTATATACTGAAATTGTAGAATCGAATCCCATGAAATTTCAAAAAATTATCGTTGAAATTTTTCTGGCAGATTGGTTCTTGTGTATAGAAAAAGAGAGAAAGACAAAGACTTACGTGAGTTATGTCCCACTGAATTAAAGAAAGTAACAATACAGAAACCGCTCAGTTGCCAAAGGTAGTTAAAGAAACCAGAATTATATAGGGTTCTGCCGGTCAGACTCTAATCACTGAGGTCACCCTGAAACATGAGTGTCTTTGCTTATCGGCTGCAGAATTGATTACCTGAACAAATCTTTCATAATATTATTGTTAGCTGAAGCATCCACTATAAAGCCACTGGAAGTTTTGTCGAATTTAAATGTTCTTATGGGTTCCAAACAGTTACTTGGCATAGCCTGCCTCAAAGCAACCAGTTTCTGCTGATCAAACTTTACATAGATAAAGCGCTCCCGTACACTATTTAGCATTAGCTCAAAAACGTTGCAAGGTTTGGCCCCTTACTTTTTTATACCAGCTGGTCGTTTTTGCTTACGTCTACGCTTGCGCCATTGAAAATTGAGCTGTGTAAGAACGTTCTATGAGACACAGTGCTTAGTTCTTTTCTACGTAGACAACAATAACGTGCTCGCCCACCACTTCGGCCCCTCATGTTAAGCTTCGGCTTTGCCAGCGCTAACTAAAAACTAATGACAAACCTAAGATAAGACGTACGGAGAGCCGATTCGTATCAAGGCCACTAAACATATTGGCTAATAGTTTAACTTAAGGAGACTATAACGAGAATATGCAGAAGTGTAACAAGCAATTGTCTAACAACTTATGGAGAATCCAGCCCGAGTGCGGTTCGAAACCCGTGAGAATGAGGCCAAATATAATGTTGGCATATTAGGTGTGAACTACGACAACGTAATTTGTAATGTTCTACCAAGAGGAAAATCTCCCAACCGCAGTTCGCTTCGAAACGGTCAGATTGCAAAATCCTCCTTACCAGTAGGACTACCTAAACGTCCCTAGTTAAACCTACATAATGACCACCTACCCAGTTAACAGACACTATTACTACAAGGATCCTCTTATCATACTTACCTGAACGCCAGCTCCACTATAAAGGACAGAGTCTGAAACGAGAAGAAAATAAACAGCATTTATTTTGAAGTCATGGGTTCTCAAAAATAGCGCATGCTACAGTGAATTAAGCGGTGCAGGTAACTTCCAAGGTCCATAGAAAGGTCAGATCTTTGCGAGATGAAGGTGTACCAGTTTTGTTAATCAATGAATATCCGAAGGTGGTGAGATTAGGGCTAGCGCTTTTTCATCACAGCCGGTACTTTTCCGGATAGAACGAGACGATTGACACCAGTCTACTACCCGCTAGTTGGCTAACTAGGGAACTGGCTCTGCAGTGCACTAACGCAGTATATATATAACGGCAATGAAACGTTGGAAAGTTTCAATCTGAAACGACTACAGACAACGAAAGAAAATACCCGACAGAGTGTTTTTAAAAAATAATATCTTAAAGAAAATTCTTGAAAGAGAATTCTGCGCTGAAGTCGCTCGAACCGAAGCACTGCTTCTAATACTGAACGCTCTGTTCTATAACGATTACTTATTCCCTTGAAGTAGGTTAAATCCGATATTTTCGAAGAATCACAAAGAATTAGAAGATCACATCGTTAGATTGTAAAATTTGCTCCTACTAACGGAGAACTCGCCACAATGAAATCAATCCTAAACCAGACAGATTCTGATTTATTCAGATTTTATTCTTCGGAAGTTCTTCGAATTTGAATGTTGTGTATAATCGACTGATAGCGTATCTACGAGTTCTAATAAGGAAATTCTATACATAGATTCAGATGCTTTCTATATTTGAGCAATTCACAGAACTGCATCCACCACTTACAAAGACTAAAAATAAGAAATCGCTAAGATAACGTGTCACGAGGGAACGCTCTATACTGCGCAGCGTAAAAAATGGATAGGACGATCGTAATGTAGGGTTCCATAAGTACAGTACACCAAGCCGACGGAACATTACTACAGAAGATAAGGCAGAAATCAAAATCATGAAGAATTTTATTAAAAGGACATATCCGATAATCAGGAAAAATTGGCAGCGAAATCGAACGAGTCCGTCCGTTACCCCAGAAAACTCCATGTTATATTTCGTGTTGACGTCTCTTCACTTCTTCTAGCAGCATCTGAAGAAATTATAGTTGAAAATACGCGGACGGACTGCCATCTATCATGATTAAAGTGTTCGGACTATCAGTTTGCACGCCATTTTAATGGATTTTTCGAAGATCGCTAGAAAAAGGATTCTACGAGAAATCTTTAGGTACGCTATTGCCTGCTTCGTCCACAAAGAGAACTATAAACAGACCCCATTTATAAGCGGCAAGCATCGCCAATCCGTGCAAACTCTTAACAAATATTATAAGCATATAACTTAAGCATAGAAAAGTGCCAGTGCAGACGGATTGACATAGGACACGCTATTCATTTATATATTAAGATACAGTACTAGGCAATCGTACGCAATAGGCCTTAGTGCTTTGCGTTAGAGAAGTATAGTTCCGAACGCTATACGCACTCGTAATCCCCAGTACTTGTTTTGCTCTTTGGTTTTGAATGCTTTTTGATAGCTTAACTCAAAGCTTTCCATATTTCGAATTACCTATAGTAACATTAGTTGTGTAAATGGTAAACTTTTAGGATTGCTTGTGTAACGTTTAGATGTCCCGAAGGCACTACGCAAATAAAAATACGGATGATGAGAAATATACGTTATAGTTCATGTAGGAAATCTATTGTTCAGCAATACTTAGCTCGCCTTGGAAATGTGAAAAGTGTGACCTCCCAGTATCCACTGAAGAACGTGCCGCTTTACGCCTTGGAAATGGAAATTTGAAACAATGGTATAGCATAGGTATCACAGATATCAAGCCCCAGAATGTAAGAATCTAGGTGTCATTGCCGGCTACTTCTCTAAGATATCCAGAACGTACAGCGCGTGTTGTGTTCCGCGGCATATAACGTTCCACCTGAATTCTACGAACTTCCACCAACGAAATTTGTCGACCATGATCTACACAACCGGACTGCAGCATATAAGCCAAACAAAGCATGAACTTAGTCCTGAATAGCTTATCGAAATACTAGTGTGCAAAATATATAGATACAAAATTGTTAGGATTACATCTGTTTTAGATAGAAGCAGTTTATGATGATGGAAAATACAACGGCATATTGTCGAACTATGACTGGAGGAAGTGCTTTAGCAGGATGTATAGCAACAAAACGATACGTAAACCATGTATTGCCATTACGTATACTTAGAGGAATGCCTATAACAAGCCAGTCCTTTAGGTGCCTTACGGTCGCTTCCAAAATTATTGTTGCGTTCATACCCCACAGCGGACAGCGTTAATTCACTATATGAAGAAACTTTTAACCGGCCAAATCAGTCTACTTACTACGTAACTTAACTGAGTTCCGCATTAGTCGTCACCACGAAGAGCCTTCAACTAATAGAATAACAGCATGTAGACCACACCCGAAGATTTATAGATATACACATAAGCCAACAGATAAGGCTAGTTCCGTTCGGGTAAAGCGTAGAAACTACGTAGATTGAATCGTTTAAGAACAAATTTTAATTCAACCCCCTCATTACGACGATGCATATTAGATGTGTTTGACCAATAACCTATTATCTCCCAATTATGACTAAGCTCCGACAAACCATACTTACACACGGTTAAACGCAAAATATACTTTATATTCTTCTACATAGAACAAAACGTATCTTACCAAAATGATCCTCTTTATTGGGTTGGTTTCGAGAAGAAGGCTGTTTTTTAAACGCTTGAAGTCTTCAGTGAAGTGAGTGAAATTATTTCTAGAATAGAATTAGTAGCTGGTCCTATGGTACGTGTATTCGGTCTTCATGTGGACTCAGTGATTCTCTATACGCTTCAATTTCAGGGTTCGATATATTAACTCAGTCATACGCAATACTGTCTACGAAAAGCATGACTTTTCGATTCCCATTTTTCTTTTTACAGATCGAATCTAGAAGTCGCATTGCTTCGAAAAATAGTATTTTCAGATTTTTCCTTGATTGAATTGAAGACAGACGAAAATAAATATCATATTGAAGAAGTCCAATCTTACCCTGGATCCTCTACCGAAATTTTACCTACAAATGTATTAACAGTACACAGTTTTAAGAACATGTATAATACTATACTTCATTATATGCGTTACAATTTTTTAGAAAGGTCACAACAAAAGCTCTTACATTTTTTTTTGGAGGTTAAGGGCAAATGCATTATGCAGACCCTTATTATCATCAATTAAACCAATTGTTCAGTAAAATATAACCTTTGGCCTTCCAGAAAAATACGTCGTGGTGGTTAAGATTTTTGAAAGTGTTTACCTCTCAGCTGACATCAGAATTATTCTAAAAAAAATTCGTCGGTTTCTATAATTGTAGTCACTCACCGTAATCTATGGTCAAGCGACTAACGCGCGTATTATTTTACGTGGTCACGTTACTTAGCCAAAGCGAACACTGCGCCTAAAACCCTGCATCCGACGTTAATCCAACGGAAAGCTACCCGATAGAGACCTGTTCAAACTGAGCGAGTGAACGAAATTCGCTTGAGAAGTGCCTCTATAAAACCATCTGGATCTACAGTAAGATATCAGACCAGCATCTGTATTTCTCCTCCAACCATTTGCATTCAGCTTTGCCTATCTATAGCTAGCTAGCAGACGGCTCCAACAGTCTCCAGAAAATGTTTGGTATTACGCCCTCAGCCGTGTTCACTTTTGCCGTCGCCGCTGTATATTTGATTTTGGCTACTGGAGTCAGTTGCGGAGGCTATGGAGGTTTCGGAGACCATGGTCATGACCATTACCACATCTCGCACCATAAAGTCGCCCACGTCTCCTACATCAAGAAGCCCGTTGTGTCAACGCACTACGTGAAGAAGCCTGTTGTCAGCTACATCTCTAAGCCGATCAAATCAATTCATTACGAATCAAAACCAATTCTATCTTATCATTCGGTCCCTGTGATCACGAAGGGTCATGGTCACTACGGGCATGGCTGGTAATCGGTGACGAGCAAGCGTTTGTCTCCGAAACTTAAATCCAAGACCACACACATATAGATTTATAGTAATGTAAATTACTAATAGTGGAAATATAATCTACAACGATCCATGTAATTTTTTAGCTACGACTAGCAAGCAACTCCCCACACGGTAGTCGAAAACAACTGTTAAAATGAACGCAACAATTATATGTGTACTGATATTTTTAATGCAGGATACCTATGATACATAGAATTTTCGCTGCTGCTAGCCCACTGGCTCGATATTCCGTCATAAATGGTAGCCTTGCATTCGAGGGCAATCAAATGTATAGCGCGTTACATGTACTTCGAAGCAATATTTCATTGTAATTTCATTGCGTTCATTTTTTTTTTTTTTTATGTATAGTATAAAAGCAGTAGTGGCCTCTCAAAAACCACTACAACATCAGCAATAGTGTCTGTTATAATGACCAACATGTTTGCTTCGCACAAAACGATGGTGTAAAATTGTCTTTATTGCAAAACCCCGAATACGATCGTACTAGAATACATTCGTTAAATGGTCCTGCGTTAGTGTACTATAGCTGTTTTTAAGGCCGATCCTAAAAATAGATCCCTTTGTTTTTACCATTCGACAGGTAACTAGAATCCTAGCAATCTAGCCACAACTTAATGGCTCAAACGAAGTTCTGTGGTTTCCTCGAGCATGAACAAGTTTTCGGGAAGTTTTAAAAATTCGCTGTAACGTAGTGTATTGGAATGCGCCTACTTTTTGTCAACAACGCTAGATACTAGCAATCACTAAACAGGACATTTTAGTTTCCTGACAATAAAAACCGATTTACTTTAATTTCACGCTTTTTTTTTTATTTACAAAATCATGTGGGTTTTTAATACTTACCAACGACGTGGTACATCGTTACATACGGCAACACCTGAGCTGTGATGCTCAGCATGTGCTCGATGTTTCTACAATGAAATGATTCGTTTTGTATGTTCAAACTAGTCAACGGTGGAGCAGAGCGGTAATGTATCTGTTGAAGGCATTGACAATAAATCTTAAGCATGAAATCAGCACTAAAGAAGAGGACCCGCTGCTTTTTCATAAGAACCTGCGATAGGTCATCACCGCGGTATATGTTCACCGAGTTCTGTAATAATTACATTGAAAATGTAAAAAAATTTGATTTTTTTTTAGTGTACGTTGCGTGTATATCTTGTAATTTCGTTAAAACTAGATTTTCGGCTCACTCAGTTCCCTTTTTTGTTTTGCTTATTTCGACGACATAGCAGCAAAGCGATTTCTCTCAACTAGCAGCACTACTGGTCGTATTTTATCTGCAATTTTACGAGTTCAAGTCCCAGAAATGAATATCCTGACAAAGCGAAAAATCGTTCACGGCATCTTTACGCCAGCCCTAAGCACACTACATATTAAACATTATGATATAGAGATTAACTAGCCGTAAGACTGTCTGGCGGGTCAATTCAAAGTGCCGCTAACAGTAACCATTCGATTCGGAGCTGGAATCATGATCGTATCTGGATTAATGGCTCCCGGTAGCTAAACGGGCTATATTGACAGGATTTTGCAAGTAGTATAGTCATTCAGAAATAATTCTCAGCGCGGATATGCGCTTAATAACGACCAGACGCCCGTGCAGTACAGAGCCTTGCAAAAAGCAACATTTATTGTAAAACAAGCCAGTTTTAAGACAAACAACCAATGAACCACTATTCGCGCCTAAGTTTTCCTGAATACGTGTCATTTGGAACTCGCTCTTGATCGTGCTTGCAGCTACCGAACGGCGGCGAAGTATTTTCTAACTCCATTACTTGTTTTTTCGTCTTCGATTTTAAGAGTATTGCAAAAAGCAACTGCTTATCCGACTGTTACCTAAACTCAATCTTGATCCTGGAATCTGTCATTACGTTGTCCGCGATTCTACTCACCAGGCCCATCTGTCACCTAGACCCGTATGCTGCGATGAAGTGACGACACTTCGCATTAATAGAAACCATCGACATGTGTAATCGATTCCAAAAACCCGAATATTCACGTTTTTATGGCTCTTACCGTTCGGGGTCAGGCAGGCGCAAGGGTGATACGGGCAGTATCGTGATTTGGACGTGCTCCTTTGCTGTCATATTGATGGCATTCATGACCTCTTCTCTGCTACGCATAACGGATGTTGATGCACCGTTTACAGCTAGCACAACATCAGCAACGTAAAGGTTTTCGTCAGGCGGAAACGTGACCACGCATTTTCTGTGTATGCTGGATCCACACGAGCGTCAATATGCAAGCAAAAAGGTCAAATCTAAGCTGAAGAAAGATTCTGAGCAATGTATTGGAAAGATTTGGATTAGCATAGCGCTTCGTCGATCCATAATTAGGGCTAGAAGTTAATTGCAGTGCACAAAATCTTCCCATCTCTAGAGAAATTCCTGTCTAGCACCCTACTATAGTAAAATATATGAAATAGTAAAAAATATATAGGCAAAATTCAGAACGTGTTACAAGCATTTAAACTGCATTTAAAGCATTACTATGAGCAAGCTCCGATAACACTAGCGGCTTAACTCGTACTGATTGAAATTCGAAAAATTTGAAAAAATTGATTGAAAAAATGCAGCGTAAAATCCTGTCTGCAATCTAGCTTCTTAGTCAACTTTCATATATTAAATACGAATTATAATTACTAGTACAATTACAGTCACATAAATAACAAACCGTCCAATGACGTGAAGGTACATGGGACGCGATCGATGTGACGCCGCGGATGTTGCCTGCGTAAATACGTCGAACGCTTTTACCGTATCGATCTGCCTTTTTACTACGCGTGTCACTAGAAGATCTTTGCGCCCAACCCATGAAACAGCCAGGGGCACATTCAATCCCATATCGGCTAACCGAAATGGAGTCATTGCAAACACGGACACTTTGACCATAGGCTTGTTTTTCATGTGAGCTTTTATGCGCTCTAAACCCTCCTGCGTCTGATAAAGTAAAAAAAAGTAGAGTAAACTACCAGATGCTTTCGTTGGAATAGAGAGGACAAGGGGTAGCTTCTGTACACAACACGTTCAGCTATCTGCTAAATTATTTACATGAATTCTATAAACGTGCATTTGAATGGGTGCGACGTATGATGACCAGGGAAAATAGCTTACCTTCACTTCGTCTACTTGGTAAATAATGTCGCCCACGATTAAGCCGCTCCTCTTCACTGATTCAGAGCGGAGACTGCACACCATGGCAGCTGGTCCAGACACACCAGTTACTTCCAATAGTTCAAAACCGTATGTGAAGCCCTGAAAGCACTGTTTTGATTCAGCCTCCAACTGGATTGACACGAAGTGGCGCACGCTGGTACAGTTGACGATTCGGTAAAAGCAAATAATTCCAATAGGAATTTCATTAGCCATAAAATAGCCCATCCTGCGGTCAAGACATTCCTTTCCTAAGGCCTTCCTTTTAATTAGGGTTAAGGGTTATGTATTTTCAGTATGTTCAGTTAGCATAACGGGGATGGCGGGAGGTACTGCGCCGTCGCAGAGCGGAGTTAGTTAAAGGCACTGTTACAGCTGACTTTTTTCCGTCAATCCCGTTATGCAATCTGCGTCAAAAATTCTGCAGCGCAACCTCACACAGGTTTCTGATCGTAATTTTATACAGACAGAACAAGTGAACATCCCTATGTACCTTACCCAATCATTGTCTCAAGAGTTTTGTAGTCAAAGGATTTTACAGGTTCATCAGAATGCATTTCGTAGTTTCGTTCGGAACTGAGGGTTCCTAATCCGTACAGACGGCGCTCGTCGCAGTATCTTTGGTCAATTCCCTCGGCTAATGTTCTCTGGCTTCGGAGGTGGTCCATTAAACGCATAAAGCCGGGAGAAGCAAAGGTAAGAATAGGCTTCTGTTTGTGTAGTGGAGCATCTCTGAGTTGCCCTTCAAATAATAATAAAATGCATAATGAGTAGTTCTGCTACGGTTATTGCTTCTCCTTTGGTCATCAATGCGCATGATTATTAACGCATTTGACAGCAAAGTGTCTCACTCTGACTCGAATGCTATAGAGTTATTGCGTATACCATAGATAAAATGGCTGTGCACAGATTATTATAAAATTACTCGACATTGTTCAATATACACTTGAAGAGTATAGAATCAGGGTTGGGAGCTTACAGTGGAAATCAAGACCGACGCTCACATCTCTTGAATGAACGATAAGTTCGTCTGAGAATAAACCGTCCCAAACCACGAACTGCTTTGCTAACTCAAGGTTGGTTAACTGCAACAGAATGCCCGATGTCTTTCCCAATGATGCTTGCTTCTTGGGATTTTATTAGGCTTCCCATGTCAAATAGACCTATCAAGGCGCGTTCGGTGTGATATGTTCTGAACTTGATTCGTTCGGAGCTTTGTATTTATATCATACCGTATTTCAAGTAAGGACGTAACGAGATCTAATATACCTCGGAAGATGTATTGGAACTCGTTTCGGCTGGTACTGTGATGGTTATGTCTTTATTGTCTCTTTTATATGAATTGTACACGAAAACCTACTCATCTCTAAGACAAGTACTTACTAATCTCTAAGACAGGTTTGTCTGGTATGACTGCTTTCTCATTGCTAGCAAATGCTTCCCGAAAGGAGGGTACTTCACATAGATGTGTCAGCGTATGCAAATTCCCGAAATCGACTTTGCTGAAATAGGGATGCATCCGAAGCTCGCGGTACGATTGCCCAGATCCCAATCTCTTCGACGGATTTTTTACAAGAAGCCGATTTGTTATGTCGATCAGTTCCGAAGGGTTCCGCTGAATATCCTGAGCACACCAAGTGATATGAGTGTGTAAAACCTGCATTTTAAAAAACAGTAAATACTTGGTTGCGTCATAAATTAACGTACAAACAAGCAACGAATCTGAACAGCGAGATAAGCCCGAATATGGATTCACCAATGAATCATCTTTAACCAGATATCAACATCCAGATCAGTGAAAAATACATTTTAACACGAACCACCTGATTACCTGCATTTTAGTCATTGTTACAGCCTAAAGTGGACTCACCTTATCTTGCAACTCCTGCTCTGTGCTCGCTCGAAATGGAAGCTTCCCTGTGCTTAGGCGGTACGTTGTCACACCAAGTGCCCACCAGTCTACGGCTCTTCCGTAGGGGTAACCCTAAAAAAAAAGCTGGTCAGGTGAAAATTTTGATGAACCGACGATCTATACGACGACGTCTAATATTTTCTTCTTTAAATCTCCTACCTAAAAAGGTGACATTGAGAATTTAGTGAAATGTATTCCCCCGCCCCAGAAGGGCATTTTCCCATTATCTCTTTGGTTGTATTCTAGGTTAGAATGCGGTAAGAGAATAATGCAAATTAACTATATGTCCTAATGCGGGGATCATTAATTGATGCAAATAGACGAGCTCAAGAAATATGTATAACCTTACTTGACAAAAAATCGTCCTCGTATTTAAAAGCCGTGGCTGGATAATTTTACGCTTATTTTTCACAAATTCTAATAAAATTATTCACAAAAACCAAAATAGAAATAAGCGATGATGTAATCAAGTAAAAAAGCGAGACCTTTCTTAAAGCACAAACTAGAGTATGTTAACAAAGAAAAGATACCTTTAGTACACTAATAAGCCTTACAATTTTCGATTCGACTTCCTTAAAGGATTCTGGTGCCATGTACGGGAGAGTCCCGGCAAGTTCGTTATCACGAAACTCTTTCGCCGTCCGTTTGAAAAATGCCGCCATTATTCGACCCTTGACAAAGTTCGACAGACACAACTTCGTTGTGTCGAAGTCAATCACCTTATCATAACAGGACGACAAATACATGCTTTCAAAAAGTCAGCATGAATATAGAAAGATTCCTATGCAACTTGAACAAACATTAATTCTGTTATTGTTGAGACAGCCACTAACAGTTGTGCTTGGCTGTCAACTCCTAGTTGTTGCCTAAAGGATATCAAACGACCGTGGCGCAGATCGCCTGTTTAGTAAGGTGAACACGAGACTTTAGAGAAATACGGTAGCAATGTTTATCGTTTAGGGAACCCCGAACTAGAACGTAATATTTTGTTAACTGAAAGGCTAAATACGTCGCGCTTCCATACGAAACCTCCGAATTCTGTTCTGCATTCTTAATGGTATCTTATTTAGGCGAAGCAGATATCAGGAAACTTCTTCAACTAAGAATCGGTTTGTTTCCAAGTTCAACGTCATATTTTGAAACGCTTGCCTTTAAATGCCCGCTTTCCTTGATGAGTACGTTCTGCAACTTCAAGTCACGATGTACGAAACCCTTATAATGCAGGTGTTCTAAAAAGAACATTTCATCATTCCTAGTTAGAATGGTTAGCTGCTTGATCTTACTCGACCCAAATCGTTGTTAACGAAAAGCGTTTAGGTTGCTACGGAAATTTTATATCTGTACGAGCTAGCCGGTTTTCCGGCAGAAGAATGCTCAAACGATTGTCGATAAATATTAATTTCTATAGATTGGTACTAGTGTGTATTATTCATAGTCACCTAGGCCAAGAAACATCTGGACGACGAACAGCCGCAGAACATCTTCGGGCAGGAATCTTTGAATTGACATGAGTTTTTTCAAATCGATCCCTTCGACATACTCCATAAGTGTGACGAAAGCGTCTTCAACCTTGAACACGCTCAGGTACTGAATCAGGAAGGGCGAGTTGATAATCGATGCTACCAGCTGAAGGACAGAGAACACCAACGACCGGGCGACAGTGTCAGCTAGACGAATAACTATGGAGACATACAAAGCCTGTCTGTTATGTTGGACCCCAGCTCAGTAGATATAGTAGTCATTTGCTGTGGTCTCAATATTCCCAATCATAGAAAATCATCTGATGTACATACATATGTTATAATGCACGTTGCCTAGCGCCTTTAACGATCTAGGCACCCTTAAGGCTGTACGATGAGACCGGGCAAATAGCGTACTGTTTCTGCCTTCAAACGTCACAAACCTTGTCTGACGCAATACACTCAATCGTGGGAAGGCGAGCTTCAGGGATGAGTTTTATGCAGATGGTCAGGTTTGCCGGTACATAAAATCCTTTGTATACCACACCGAAACCACCTGACCCAACCACTCGTTCCGATTCGAGATCTGATATCCTTGGGATGTACCGCAGTAAATTGTATTTCGGCAAATATTCCAACTGAGAAAGGCATAAATATGCACAGTGTTGCTTTCCTTTAAAGAACTAGGTGTATTTTTTAGCAAATCTAGGAGACTTAACGTTCTCAAACATTTGACATAACAAGCAAAAATTAAATGCACTTGCTAAATAATTCACTTAATAATAAGTGAATTAATAATAAGACGTTGCCAGTCATTGGATATCGTTTTTTGTTGATGAACTGTCAACTGGTTTAAACCAATGAGGGAACCTGCAACCATTTGAAGTCGAACTTAGAAAAATGGCGCGGAACATCTTTTTGTTTACAACCCGCCACTATACAATATTCAAAGCCTGATCTGGTGTCTATAGATAGTGGCAGCCGACTGTGCCTAGCAAAGCATCCTTTATCTTTCAGCGACTGTTTTCGTGTTTTTTTTTGACTTTAGGTAGTCAAGGGAACGGAAAATTAAAATGCTATATGTTTGACCCAGGAACCACTTGCGAATCTATAAGGTAAATTAAGGTTACCTCATTGATTACAAAGTTTATTGTTGAGGCTAGTTCACCATAGCGATTAGAAGAGAAATCGAGTTGGGTGTATTTCGTACGCAACCTGATGCCTTTGGTAAATTAGATTTCACGCACGGTTTGCACGCGTAACTTTACGATATCGGCTAGTGCTGTCCAGTCGATTGGGGTCACCAATTCTAGAAGCTGAAGTTCGGCCGCCATTTCAGCAACGATAAGAATAAACTTAGTGATGTCCTTCGAAAAAGGTAAGCCCACTTGAGGAGCCAGCTTGAAGATGCGCTCCATTAACAGCATCAGATTCTCGATCATGTCTTTGATGTCCTAGTCAAAGAAATTAGTAGCGTTTTGCCGCGTTTATTAGCACGTAGATACATATAATAGAAATACTCAAACTTTGAAGCCATACGAAATACGAATTTCGCAGCATAAAAAATTATTTTCATCAAAAAAACTAAGTGTTAATATGACTATGGCATGTGATTTCTAATATTCTCCCAAAAATCCAATGCAGAATGTCACGTTTCTTTATGCAATTGACCTATACGACCTACCTGTGTAAAAAGCGTCCTCCGTTCAATTGAGTAACACATCTCAGTGGCTGTTTGAACGAGCTGCTCAGTAGAGAAATGCTCGAGTATTTGGCGATCAGCAATCGGAGTTCGGCGCCTTTCCTTAATTAATACCTATGTGCAAACAAACGTTTGCGATATTACTAGCTGTAGATCGACATAGTTGCTAAATATTGGTTTCTTCTATTTCAGGCACGCATGTCTCAGCACCGAATGTTAATAAGAATCACATTTGGGCCAAGTGTCATTTGGCGACCGCTTTTCGCTGAGATCTACTTAACTTTTGACTAACTAAAGTGATCAGTCAAGTACAAACGTATCCTTAAACATTTCACTTCTATTTATTTAAGTTAAAGTTTAGTAAAAGTTGTGGGTTCGTTAAAAGAGGTACTCCTGGTAGGACTTTCCTAGAATGGTATATCAATTAAGCGGATAATAGGAACAACCACACAGGGAAGTTCATTGCTGACAATACTATCACAAGCCAAAAAGAAACTTGTTCGTCTTTGCAACTTTCAAATGACTAACCACTAGATATCGACTCAATTGGCTACAGAGTACGACTGACTCCTGTTGCCTCTCGTTCGGCGTTCTTTTACCTGTAACATCGCGTAGAGAGATTTCCCCAGGTTCGGCTGAGTGGCGAAGAGTCTAGCGATTACAGAATTGCGCATAGTATCTATCATCGTCACCATACGCGTGGGCGCCGTAGACATGATCTTCCCCTTGGTCATACGGGGGCTGCTGCCCTGATGGCTCTCGGCCATTTTGGGTTAGTATATTCAGCTTCTAAAGAGCTACGAAATCTTACTGAACGCCAAACATTCGTAATCTAGTAAATAACGCTGAGCTTATTTGTGTCACTGCTATCGGCACCCACGCGTTGCCTAATGCTCGTCTGACCAACCAATTTGCTTTTCGTCTCCAGTGCAAAGCTTCGTTTCCCAAACAACTTGACAACAAGAGACGGATTAATATCCTAGCAAATAACGCACAGGTGTTCAGGGTCAACGAGGCTCTCTAGTCGAGTCGCTGAACATATCAGTTGTGACGAGACAAAATTATTGCTTAGAGACCAAATTTTTGTCATGGTTAAAGTTACAGGCATAATGACCGCATGTCGAAAATCGCAATCGCACTACTAATGAGGTTACGCATAGAAGCGTACATAGGTGAATGCGAAGAGTTAATCTTTTTCACCGCAATATCATCTTTGCCGTTGGTTTGTATAATCTTTGAAATGAGTCGTGGGGTTTATGTCTCGAGCCCATATGCTTTGTGCATTTTTCCTCAAGCACTGGTACATAACGTAGTTACCTAAGCTAGCATAAAAGCGACAACAATGTACGCTTGCACATCCCCTGAGATAGCTTAGTGGATGACGTATTTGCCTGCTAACCTTAGGCGCAAAATTAGGCTCAAGCGCGGGCATTGATACACCTCGTTTCAAGCTGGGAGCCAGCCGCGAGATGGAATGCCTAACGACGATGCCGAACATCGAACTTGAAACATAGAAGGATGTTTTTGTTAACCAGAGCAGTCATTGATGCTTTTACCTAATGATATCTGTGGCAGTCGCTACTACAGAAGCTTGTTGTTGATGTCCTATGTTTTTACCAATTATACATCTGCATGTACTTTACGTCACATTTAAATTAACGCTACTCCTGTGTCACTTCAAATATGGTATTCAAATATGGCTTCAAATTTGAAGGAAGGAGAAAAATATACTGCGCTTTAACTTTGAAATTAGACATAAAAGTGAGCCACCAGTTTGCAAATTCTCTTTATTAAAAACCCATGTAGCACCAAATTGTGACTTGAGTTGCTCCGTCTGATAAGTTTAATAGTGTAGGTTTTTATTTTGTTATTTGTTAGTCGGCTCTGGAAGCTTTTTGGGCAGTTCTTCCATAGAAATTCCCGGTTTCATGTTTCGCAACCTCCAGATATCGATCTGTTTAGTTTTATCCTATATTTCCCTTTCTGTGAAGATACTTCCTTTAGAGAAAAATCTCTAGGAAGAAAGATTGATGCAGTTGAAATAGCGAGCGACTAGGAACACAAGAGAAGGCAAAACGTCGTAAGTAGAAGGTTAGCTGAGCATCAGAGTTTCGGACCGAAGAAATTGGAACACCATCCTAACCAGTAGCATCATTCATTTTTCCCATTGCTGCCCTGAAATTATTGATTGAGTGTTTGATAGTTGTTCATATGCCACTTCGAACAGTCTTCTTTGTAGTTCGTTGATCAGCTTAGGGAAACCTTACATCATACGCTTTCCCATTAAATGCCGGAAAACAAAGATGCATAATTTCTTATTTGTTGTGCTATATAGTCGACATGTATCCGTATGAAGCTGATAATTGATATGATTAGCCCCGTTAATTCCACACATAAGTAATAGGTACATGGTAATCGGGGACCATAAGTTCTGAATCTTTAGCATTGGACCTACGTCATCCCCATAGATAATGTGTATATTTATATATCTAAGCTATTGGAAAAAACTAAAAGTCTGTTTGTATTGCACTTTCAAGCCATTCATTATACGCTGTATAACACTAAATTAGTAAATAGTATTGTAATAGTAAAGAGTACCCATTGACATACAAAATGTGGTCTAGGTTCGAATTGGACATAGACAGAATTCGTTTCGAGCTGGAAGCCAGCTATCTGATGGAATACTCGACAGAGATACAGAACGCAAAACTCGAAACATAGAGGGTTTATGGTTTTATTTAAGTATCTCGAAGGCTTGTGAAGACCTTAGTCGATTCCACCGAAGCAGTAGTTCATTTGGGTTGTATGCGTGCATTCTGAGCGGCGCTCTCAACTTAGGTGTTAATTATATAACAACTTAAAACCCAATTGGTTTACCTAAGAAATACAGGTCTGGCTAATTGTAATACATGAGCATCTCCATGCGTGAGCTATTAATTTGAGACTCCAAAGAGCTACTTACGTTCGGACTATGCGATCTTATAAAAAAAAAAATGTCGTTTTATATAAGAAAAACGAAATAAGACACACTGAATATACCTGACAACATCAACACCAGGACCAATAACATTTAACTCCTCAAGATGCTTGAAGATGTATTTTTACAATATTGGCCTCACTTCAGCGAAACATTAACTTGTACTATTAGTCGAATAAATCTGTTCGTCAGGTACGCGGCAAAAGCTGACTAGTAAGAGCGGTGATTGCCCAAGCAGTCCGCAGCTGCCCCCTTCGCAATAAAGCAATCATTTTTTTCATAACAACTCTAAATGATACCAGGGCCCTTTCCAGCATTATGTACTCTTCTCTCAATGCGCTTGCCACTGCGTAATAATTTCTTCATCTCTGTTTTGCCAAAATTAAGGGTCTGTAAGATAGATTCGACAAGACATTATGACCATTATTAAGATTATCGCAGGTATTGATCTAGTTCCATTTTTGTGCCATAATTTGTGCCAGTGTTAGCGTTGCTGCTGCTGCTCGATACTGCGTGAATGCCTAGAGCCATGAGAAAGAGACGTAGGTGAGTTGCGCAGTCATGTGTGTCTATTCCACAAATATGACCTTCGACAGTTCACAGAACGTTCTGTATTAGTTGGAATAGAATAAGGAAGCTCTTCTCGACGATCACAGAGTCATAGCAATTCAGTGGTACCGTAAAGACGGTCTTATACAGCTGTGACGGGATTATGACGAATCCACGAACCGATACTTGGACAATGAAAAGCTATTCAGTGGAAGAAGCCAGTTATTGTCACTGAAAACGCCATCATGAACATCGGTGAGTGTGGTAAAATATACATGCAATACATTAAAATAGTCAACTTTTTGGTTAAGGAACGCTTCATGACACAAATTTTTCTGCTCTAGTTATGATTAAATAATTTATTGACTACACATATATACTACTATAAATTTGTTGTCGTGTCATGGCTATGCATTTTGGTGAAATCTAACAGTTCTGTTAACCTTATACTTAATAATATAATAAGGATAATAATAAGGACAGAAAACTCTCATAGAATATTACGTAACGACTAAACAATATGCGATTTCAAAGTAGGCTATAAAGCAATTATTACAACGTATTCATATTTAAGAATGTTGAAATATCCACATACAGTATTGCGCTACCGTACAACGAGAAAAAAAAAATGTGATCTTGTTCTGCGAAAGATTTGTCGAAAATATGTAAGCCATGGAAGGTTACATGACGTTTGTCCAAGAGTACTTTAGGCATATTATAAGTGTATTTGATTTTCATGTGATAACATTTATGTGTGACAACAAAATATAAATAACATTTTATTTTTAGCTTAATTTTCTACTGAATACAAACATTTTTGTAATAATATCTCATATACAACACGTAAACACGATGTTTCAAAGGGTATTAAGTTTAATAATAAGTCACTCGTTTAGGTGATACCCTGCCAGGTCGTGAGGAGCGGATTGTGTGCCTGAAGCCCCTGTACCTCGACTTAGACGGTACGCGATTGTCAAAGACGTTCACAATCAAAAGTTGGCGGGAAGCCATCAGCTACCAGCCTCGACCCGGTAAGTAAAACATCTCATTAAATTATTGCACCGTCACCAGCCGTAGCATAATCTAGGAAGAAAGCAGGTCTTACATAATTGATGCAAGTTTCCCTATTGGCATTATAACCAAGTTAATCTGTTGAGTTCAAGTGTTTTCATCGTGGTCCACCTAAGCGGTACCTATTTGCAAAGTTAGTTCTTTAATGTGAGCCTCCTTCTTGAGAAAATGTCAAAGAATTTCGTAACCGCCCGCTGATAGTTTAAATCGACGTCGCACTTATTTCTAACGCAATTTGCATACGATATTTATTACTGCTTTACTCTTACAGTCTTCTCTTGATTCTTGGCTTTGCATTCTTTTATTCGTACAAAGTATCGTTGCTACTGCTCGCACTATCATTGTATATATTATAGCTATGGCTATTAGATTACGTAAGATTACCAAACAAGAGAATATGTGGCAAATAAACCGGTCATTCATTATCTTATCATTTTAAAATGAACACACTTCTAAAAATTGGCAGATGTTAGGGTGTGGCCTCTAAGAAGATGCGGTCTCTTTGTGGGAAGAGTGGTTGAAATTGGGAATGTGAGAACAAATCCAGGGTTATTTTTACGTTATATATCTAAACCTGCCTCATTAATCGAGTGCTATCGTCATCGCCACATAGGTCAGGTTGGAAAGGACGTGGCGTCTTGAAAGCAGATAAAAGGCAAAGCTCGATATAGCTATTTCGCGTACGAAAGTAATTTAAAGAAAGCTACTCGTTTTTTTTTTAAATATTAGAGATAATTTGTGTCATTAATATTTTAGATATTGAAGCAGTCTTACCAAACTTAAATGTTCGTATAGAAATTTCATATCTAGTCAAAATAGCCTTTTAAGACAATTCAAATCCTCGCTTCCTTTTGGTAGTATAGCAGCTTTCATTGTTTACATTGACTGTGCAGTATGTGTCGTTGACGGGACTTGCGGCAGCGACTCTTGGAGTCCTTGGATGAAAGACTTGGCCATCTAGATAACCGCGTCAGTTTCGATAATCTATCATAATCGTCATGTTGATGAAGGTCTATCATGATCGCAAATAGATTTCAAATGTTAACAGATTATTTCTGATAACAGTCGTTTCTCTCGTGTTCTCGATGCTGCAGAATCTACAATAAGTGAGGCTTAGGATTAACCCATCGTAATCCTAGCATGGACGTGTTGAGATAATGGTTTCTTTAGCCTTAGATACTCAATGTCCCACTTATCAATTATAGGATATATTGTATAAAATGAAATATGTAATGTCAGTCATATCTTTTTGCAAATATCAAATTTATAGGAAGAAAAACGCAACCTTGATAAAAAAAGACTACTCTCTATATTTGCATCGAAGTATGACAAGTCATTGGGAAGAGCTCACTCATATCTGCCCACTAAGACTAACTTAAGCAACATTTCTAACAATCAACGTCTCATCGAACAAACTTGCATTAGAGACCTTTTTAGCTATCAACAGGCAAACTGTGATACTTTTACCTTCCAAACACTTATTTCAAAATAATTTTAATCAGGACATCACTTAAACAAATTTTGCTTCAGCCAACCTACTCTAAAAATTCTAAATATATCCGTGTGCGAGGTTTAGTACACATTTCTATGTAAAACTTTAGGAAAAACATTTCGTAAGAAAAATACCGGATGGACAATTGCTTAGTCTGCAAATGTGGCATTGTGTTGTGGCACCTATGAATGAATGAGCCATTAGACAAAACAGCTTTAGAAGTCTCAAGACTACATCAACGGAGATAAATTCGTCTGGCAGCTTTGCTAGGCGATGTGTACGTCTTCTAGCTGGCCGTGAGGAGCAAAATCATTTACCGAGGCGGTCAATCGCCAGTACGAAGTGGTACAGATTAAGATCCTTTACTTGTTTAGTAATCGAAGTTAAGACCGAAATTTATATTAGCTAGCTCACCACAATGATGGACATTATAGGATAGTTCTGACATTATGGCTTGAAAAACTTTTTATCTTCCCGAAATTATTTTAATTTTCTTACACAAATATTGTGTGCTATTGATCATAGTAATAATGAAACTAGTAAATATAAGTACCTTAGAATTATTATTATAGTTGGCAAGCTAAGTAACAGTAATATATAATTTGAAAGAACTTGTCGAGCTTATGAGTCATTTCTATGTCTCATTACCAATGCCCGTAATAAGAGGTTGTCGGTAAATGTTTAAATCTTGTTTAGGTAATGACTGTAATGATATGATATTTTCATTCTTGTAACATAGTGGCACCCTTTTATGATTTGATATTACAACTTTCTAATAGCCGAATTGTATTGCAAGTGCTAAAAATTACTCTTATGAATTTGTCTATTGGGACGCGAGCTGCGCTCTAACAAAAGCATTGTTGAAATAACTTATCGAAATACGTATAAATTAGCGGCACTTAAGGACACCGTATATGTGCGATGATATAGCTAAGCAAGCAGCGTGGGTTCGCTGCTCTTGGTGACTTTATTTGAAAAAACCACCGATTCGCCCGACTTTGTGCCACTACAGTACTTGAATAACCAGGCGGTAAGCAGAAAAATAACTCTAACATAGGTTTCATGCCGTAATTAAAAGATGTACCTGCACGTCGCTAAAAAATAGTAAAGCTCTACTACTGAATGCGTTCCACAAATGAAACAGAACTACGTCTAGAAAATCGACCCTGAAACCTTCATGAAGTTCTATTGATTCTATTGACGGTAAAGAATGATGCACACAAAATGCATAGAAAACCTTGATTTCAACCGTTGGTGACAACTGTTTGTGTTATACGCAGACACTTAAGTTATAAAAATACTAAATAAATTGAGTACTGTTTATACAGCTAAGCACTGTTTGCAACAGTTGACTCTCCCAGCACGAAACAATGTGTGTCTTCGCCAGGTTTCGAACACAGCTTCACTCACGTTTAGCTAGCTAAAACATAACCACTGCGCCATCACCAGGAGATGATATAGTTAATGACACGGCCAAATTGCCTTAGACTGTAGCTGCCCTAACATTCAAAGCATCAGTTTTATAATACAAAATAGAAAGCTATTTGCATTTTCTGTATGTTCAAGTTGTTATCACAATAGGGTCTAGTAGTTTGGTTCCTACTGTCGAGACCTTCAGTATTTACTCCGTGCGCGTGTTTAGTCCTAGCTGACCTTGTCCTATATTATGTGAGAATGATGCAACGTAATCCCGAACGGAAACAACTTGCCTACTACTATTCTTGACCTCAAACATAATAGTACTTTATAGGCACGATTGTTAATTGATGGCTAAAGCCTTCTTTAGAAATTTTTGCAGCAAGCTAGGACCAATATAACCAAATTACTTGTCAGAATTTTTGGGCAGAAATCACAGAGATTCTACAGTGATGAAATTACCATGTTAGCAAAAAAAAAAAAACAGAATTATTGATCAGAATGATTCATCTGCTACATTCTAGCTATTAGAGCTAATGCGTCGATGAAATATTTACGTGAACAACCTAGTACCGTAATTTATTAACTGTACTTACAAACTCCGATAATTTTTTCTTTCTTTCTTTATGCATAATCTCGTTTATATAGACGATGTATTCGTAGCCACTTTTCCAAAATGCGGCACCACCTGGACTCTGGAGATTACTTACCTGTTGAACAATGACGGTGTTCCCCCGGCGGACCACCTAGACCGTTTACGAAACAATCCGTTTATAGAAGTTACGGGACAAGAAGGACCACGCAGAATGCGTCGGCCCGGCTGCATCAAGACACACTTACCAAGAAATCTCGTACCATATTCGCCTCAAGCAAAATATATTTATGTCCTCAGAAACCCTAAAGGTACACATACTGTATCTTGACAAAAACTAAACAGGTCTAGGCAGATCTAATATAAAATGGATTATTTTTCGAGTCTTAACGTAAGAGTTAACAGAACATATTTCAACATTTAAGTCAAAAAAAAAAAGGGGGTTCTCAGTATCCTACTCAACTAATATAAACAGTTTCCATTAATCTAGCTAGACAAGTCAATATTATTCTCATGGAATATGGAGTTCATTAATTTTTAAGCCAAAATAGAACATCCGGCAACTTTTTTCACAAACACATATAAAAGTTTTCGAAGCTTACGAAGCGAAGATAATGCTCCGTGCTGTGCTAGATTTTACTGTATGGGTTATGATCTCCTCACTGTCAGTTATTTTTAAAGCGCGTTTACAACGTTTCGTAAGATGAACAACTTAAAAGATATTGTGTTCACAGACTGTGTGGTTTCATATTTTCACCACCAAACGAAAACGTTCTCGGGATACGACTTTGCCGACGGAAAATTCGAGGATTTCTTCGAGCTATTTATGGCTGGTGAGATTGAATACAATGACTACTTCACACATCTACTCTCCTGGTATCCACAAACAAAGGAAGACAACACCATTTTTCTCCACTATGAAGATATAAAAAAGGACCCTCGCAGTGAGATACTCCGATTAAGCAAATTTATGGATGAAAATATTTATAATAAAATTCTCACCACGGATTTACTAGATAAAGTCATCAAAAACAGCTCGATTGACACGATGAAAAAGGAGTTCTCAAAATTTGAGATTCCTTTAAAGATGGTCGACGATGACGCGCCAGGTGTGTTTTTATAATACTTTCATCGTGAGATTAAAGCACTTGCGCATGCAATCAGGCAAATAAATTTTAATACACATACAGAAATAACACTACGATTCCAGTAAATATCCAACAATAAGACGGGAAGAAGCTTATGTTCTCCAACATTAAAAACCAACTAAACGTCTATTTACAAGTTATATATTTTTGGTATAATGCCGATACCACTACCTTGGTAACTTTTTAGTATTTTTATGCGAACTAGCTAACCCGTCCTACTCTTTTATATGCGAGCTTATTGTTATTGCGTTCAAAAATAAAGTTCAAATAGTTAACCCTATTTTTGGTGCTTACAGGTATTAAAAATTTTATAATGGCAAACATTCCTTCGAAAATTGAAGACGAATCTGTCGCGAAATTTCCCAGTTTTGTTCGAGAGGGTCGCGTTGGCGGCTGGAGAGACACCCTTACACCGGAAATGAACGCTCGGCTTGAAAAAAAAATCCTGGAAGTGCTAGAGCCGGTTTGTCCAGATGTTGTCGACAAGTGGCGTCAACATGGCATCCTGACATCCTAACTGTCTTTCAAATGAAACAATGATCACTTTCACAGAATTGTGATATATTTATTTCTCTATAACAGGCACCACAGAAACTAAAAATAATAACAAGGCCTTTTATATTCAATACTCTTACACCCTGGGCTGGCCAATAAAACCAAATTTTAGAACAGACATAAAGACAACAGTTCTTAACTGCAAAAATAAGAAAGCAAAGAAATATTGTCTAAATCTGAATCTATTATAAAGCCTTCAGGTTATTTAGTTGTTTATTTCTAACGACACAACAGCACAACTTTAAAAAACATAAGCTTACCAAATGATTTACTTTTGTGGTTGAGAAATTTTACATCAGTCAGTCGTGTATCTATTAGACAGCAAACACGATGATTTAAGGACGATTCAAAAGTACGATCTATTTATCCCTGAATAATCACTAGAAATAATATTTTGTAATGACATCAGCGAACTAATCATATGTCACCTAAGCTCCTCAATGTACGAACACTTTCCAAATGGTCGTCTCGCTTGATGCGCTGCAGGATCGACAATGGTCTGTGAATTATTATAGAAAATTAATGGGAGACGCGTAAAGCAGTAGAATATTTTTCTATTTTTCAGTAATTTACTTTGGTTTCATAGCATTAATCACATGCATCCGGATAGACGCTAGAGGTTAACTATATACTAGGTCCCCTATTTTAAAATAAACCTGACCATTCAGTCGTGTTCCTTGGTAATAAATTCACTCAAAATTTTTTGAAGCTTTATGTTATTTTTTATGGATTTAGGAAATATCGGATTGTCAATATGTAGTACTATGTAATTAGCCTAATGACAAGTGGTATGTATAAGGCGAAATTCTCTATAAAGACCGAACACATGATTAGGTGATAACAATATCTTTTTTTAATGTTTCAATCGTAATAGCTTTTATTTCTATCGACTTACACTACAGGTTTATATTATTGGACCACGATAATTTTATTGAAATATTCTTCCACTTCATGTTTGTATCGTCTTTAACCAGCTCCTTATGCGGAAGTTATAGGCTTGCATCCGTTATAGGTGCTTTTCAGATTAGAAGGATACTGTCGATAAAGAAAACCTCTTTACCCTTGCCACCTGATCCCTTACCCAACTCGTCACAAAACTTATGCACTGTTGCCTAGTTCTTTAAAAACTGATTTTCGTAATCTTGTTTTAGCGCCGAGCTGGCATATATTTCTTAATTGCTTTGCTAAGCGTACAGTCCCTCACAATATACTTAATGATCTTCTACTTCACGAATAAATCTACTCACTCAGAACACATTGACGTACATAATATTGCGCTAGCTCAGCGTATTCGAATCTACTTTTGTTGTTCGATACCCTAATGCAACCACAAATGCCTCTAATTCTTTTTCCGATATTCAAATCTCTTTGGAATTTGAGTGCTGAATCCTCGTTCAAAGGACTGCTTCAGACGTGGGCTTGTGACAAATACTCCATTTTCGCTATGTCGGTATGTGAATATTTAGTGTCTGCCTTTCAAAACGCATGCTTAAATTGAAATTTGTAATTTGTATCCTTTCATGGAGTGTTTCATTTCGAGTTATTACTAGTACGGAAAGATAATACTAGGTATCATCGACGAACTATCACGAATATCACCTCTTTATGTAGGCATAAGAGGAAATGGGTACATTAGTAACATTTTAAACAGACATAATAAATAAATCAGAGTTGAATAACGGACAAAAAAACAACGACAACTGTATGATATTACTAAACCTACTTTGGCAAAAAGTTACATCAGTGTATTAGAATCGCTGGACTACTACGAATATAATTGTTAATAAGCTCAACAAACCTTTAGTCGTCGATTACAAATTGTTCATATTTCTGTTTTAATAAGTAAAGCAGTAAAACGATATGATATTTTATAGAGAATATTTTCTCGAAGAACAAAAAATTCGAGTGGTATATACAAAGAGTTCCTCAAACTATTTTTGAAGTATTCTAATACTAAAAGGTTTATTAAAGCCCGTGCTAAATTTCACTGTAGCAGGAAATTATCTAATTGAAAATTATAGTTTTATCGCTCCCGTATATTAAATAATTAGTCATTACTAAGGCCCGGCAGAATAACATGCGAACATATTCGTCAAACGTAACTCACTTTACTTTTACATCTACTCTTTCGAGTAACATGCGTTGAAACGACGTCGGATTAATGAATTTATTGTAGCGGAGCGAAAGCACTGCGTTTCTTAGGTAAACTTGGGTGAGCGAATAATGAAAACTTCGCTATTAGTGAAAAAGAATTAATTGGTTCACATAAGTAGATTCTATTTTTCTCGTTTCTGTAATCTCTCTTTTCTTGTTCTTCGCGCTGACGAACAATCGCTATAGAAAGCCTGTACGGTTGATTAGATAAAATAAACTAGGTTTACTTACCCCTTAAAAGAAGAAGCTAGGTCGGTGTTTCCATATCCTTAGTAAATTATAGGAATGCCCCGCAGTATCACTCGTCAATTTTTGTTAAAGTTTCTATGGCGATCCTCGACATTGCAGTATTAGATACATAGATGAGCATATTTCCTCTACATAGCTGTTGTTCTGTCATCTTCTGAGGTACTGTCGCCTTCGCTTCCTTCGTCCTCCTGTTTACAGTTTTCCTTTTGCTTCTGTTGACCTCGTTGGTGCTGGTCGATTCGCCTATCCTGGGACAGTTTCGCCGTTTTTTCCTTGCGTCGTTCCAGTTTTCGTTTTATGCGGTTGTGACGTTTCTTCATTTCGGTTTCCCAACGTCTTCGATACTGTAAGTAAAGTTTCATGGCGATCTGGGCATCCTGTACGGAACTGTGTTCGCCTTCTTGTATGTTCAGGTCAAGGATTTTGAGGGCAAGATTTTTTAACGAAGGCGTACGTCCTCCAAACATTTCTCGAAACGGTCTGCAATTTGTACATCAACGTAAATTTAATGAAGGTCAGTCGATCGTAGCGAAAATTGGTAGGTGCGCCGTATGAGCGAGTAAACACAAAAAAGCCTTGTAGAACAAACGGAGGGAGAAACACAGAACAGTGATTTTAAACAAAATAATTATGTCGTCTTATATTAAAGGGAAATTATGTAATATTGCAGAAGATCGTGCACGCCTTCTCGTATGGAGTAATGACAAACGTCTGAACTCATATATGCAGTTGCTAATAACAGCTACTTTAACCAAAATACAGAACAAATGCTTACATGCGCTTGTATAATAAATAAATAATCCTACGTATTACCCACCGAAATAACGACGTATCGCGAGTCATTCTATTTGGATGTGAGAGAAACATAACCTCAAAGTCGTGGCGCAAATCGTGTCCTACAATAATACGCTCCTTAAGTAGATCTGACACCTCTTTCTGAACCACAGTTAGCTCTATTCCTGTGAGACAATAATGCACACACGGAATATATCGCAAAGATGTTATACAGTAAGATTCCTTAAAGCGTAGATGCGAAAGAACAATTTATTATGTAAATAGTTTCAAAGAGACAAATTATATGAACAAAGAAAATGCTGAACATCTTCACGATGATTTCACGGATTTAGGCTAGCTGAAAGCTGCAGCTTTAAAAGGTGAGCTGGAAAATAGAAGAATGGTTCAGTTCATAGACTCACCATCCCAGAGATGCTCAGGTCTAATCCCACTGATTGCAGTTCGATAATCTACAACTGTCTCTCGAGGCTTCACGTATTTATCGTAAATGACGTTTCCGTGGATGTTGACCATAGTGATTCGTGCCAACATGTGCTCACGGCCACCGGGACCGACTCCTACCATTTCACAGTCAAGGGCCAGCACCTTCGTAGGGCTGGAATAGTGTTAATAATAAAAAAGATAATTAGGATATATGAGTGGAAGGCAATAGAAATTCTTACTTTTTTAATATTCCTAGCCATTGATATTTAAATACATCAGTGAATACCTAAGTAGACTGAGTTTAAATCAACTTATCTACTTCAATATGACGTTCTATTGATTATCTATGCTGAAACCCTTTTGCTATGGATCCGTGCGGTAAAGGGGATATAAACAAATCGATCAATTAATACGCTAACTTCGCGGGGCAAACTTTAAAAGGAATACGAACTAACTATAGAAAATTTACCAACTTTTGAAGCTGTGATTTGTCTGGCGTTTTTTGACCCTGACGAATCTCAGTAGATTCGCTTTTTTTGATTCCCATGATATCTTTAAGCCTTTCCCAGTTGGCTGACACGCCTTCAGACCCTGTTGGTCTTGACACTACAGTTTTCGCGGCCTACATGGTTGCAAAAGACGAATATAAAATGATCGTCAATGAAATCAGACGATTACCAATCAAATTATGGTTGTTAATTTGCATGTAGAATCGTGAATTTTTATTCCTTAATTTCTCTTAAAAAGGTTAGGAAAAAATACAGAACGTATGGCACCAATCAGATATTGCAACCACCAAATCATCGAAAAATCTATGGATGATCACTTCAGGTCTGTTTATATCAGGAAAGTGATAGAAGTGGCTTACTTTAACGAGAAGGGCCTTTCTTCTCGTTTTTCGGATAAGCCGCTTGTCACGAAGTTTTTCCGCCCGGCTTTTGGTTTCGTTTGACATCCTTTCTGAAACTAGAACTTACCGATTTCATGATATGTTACCACATAGGGTGCTATTTGTTAACATTACAAAACGGTTAAGGGTTGCACGGAGAAACTCAAGTTACTGTTAGGATATGACGATGATTAGTGCATTCCTATATATTTGCTTACGGCAATAGGTCATTTATGCAAACGGTAAGAATCCTACTGCAACTATAATCTGACATACCTGATTAAGTTGTAAAGATACCTCTAGTTCATATTATAATATTATATGCATAAAATGATCTAGAGGGCTTAACGCGCTCCAGTGCCAGCTTGTTTTGAATCAATGAATACCTGTCAGCATAATGGGCACGGTTATTTCTAACAGGTAGTTACGACTAATAAAATGATTTGTATACGCAACACTTACGACTTCATATTTGCATTAAAAACAGGCACACTACATTATACAGTTGGCATTACGCTTGCTACAGACATCCAGAGAAGATTAAGCATATGCGCTCAACGAGCGAGATCAATCTAACTGCTAAAGAAAAACTGTCGCCGTTTTTTTGGCGTTATACAATTTTACTTTATAACGAAAACGCGCTGTTCTTCTCTACATCTATAACCACAACGGCTTTTATGTTGTCCGCCTTCGAATATTTCGGACGTCTGCCCAGGCGTTTTAAAGCAACCGGCCAGTTACTGAGTGTTTACAGCAACATGACGCTCTACTGCGCTGCTTCTTGCGGATGAAGCAAAAAACATAAACGCCTCCGTACTTTGTGTTACTATCACCGCGAAAGAGAGATACTCACCTACTGGGCCAGACGTATTGTTCATTTGACCCGTGAACAGTTCGTGATCGGAAAACAGCTTCTTCGTGATCGAATATCGATTCGAACCACATGGACCTGTTTTTGTTTATAGACGGCGCTTCGATTCATGCTTGCTGTCTGCAAACAAAAGAGGAGAAAACAGAGGGCGATAGCATATGCGCGCGGGTGCGTCGATAAAACTGACGCGTTTCCCGCGAAAGCCATGGTAAAACAAAATTTCTGTTACTGCGTATTAACTTTGAGAAAAAGTATTAGCTGATTCTAAGTGGAGTAAGACAGATTGTTGCGAAGAACGCGACTGTTTAAGATGAAACATGCGTTATTTTCATCTAAAATCTCATCTCATAAATGCAGTACATAAAGAACCTATATATGTCTGAGTTATAGTTGATTTATATAATGAACTGTAGTTATAATGAAATCATATTAATAGTTAGTGTAGTAAGTCAGTAAAATAATGCAGTTTAAGCTTATGCCCAGCTTGTTCAAATACCACCCTAACAAAATGTACTAAATTGATCATATTTTCATTATTTTGCGTGATAAGGATTGCATGTCAATATTCGAGTCACATTTGCCAAACAAAAAGAACGCAGATAGCTATGGGTATATGTTTAGAGCCGATCACTTGATTTAAGTAGGTGGAATCCTTGCAGTCTTAGATAGATATGATACTTGTCTTTTAAGCACGATCAAACCAAAGGTGACGCCTTACAGCTTTACATGGGAAAATATTGTACTGACTTATAGATATCCTAGCACATGGAAGGTCATTAAACAAAATGTTTCAACTTTTGGACAACTATTTGACTATTCATAAGAACACGGACATACTTAGTCCAACACTTGTATGTGCTTTTTAAACCACAAGGCTCACTAAAGCTGCTGCGAACCAAATCCCCAATCAAGTTGTTAGAACAGATTTTTGCCAGAACATTGCAATCATCAAAACAAGAGTTTGATTCAGGTATTATTCTGATGAAATGTATGTTGATTTTTCTGTTGCCTTATCGGTGCATTGCACATGTGTGTATTAATTGTAGTGACTTCCGTTTGTGCTAGAAATATCTTTGGTAACTTCAAAAAGCATTTCTGATATTCGTTCGTTTAAGTCCGTACGCGTACTTCCGCTCTATGAAACTCACAAAGAGGTTAGTAAAATAATTCTTTGAAAATAAAATCACATTGAGAATCGGATTTTTACTACATTCTGAACGGGAAATTGAAAACACGCCGGTTTAACAGCTTGTGAAGTTTTAAAATGGTGCGCCATCGCTATAAGTCACTTTATTTGACTAAGGCGAGAACTAAAACGTTTCTTAACTTCAAGGAAAAATATCGTTGCTTGTGGATGAATCTGGTATGATTTTTTTGAAAGCCTGATCAGGGAAAGAATAATTATCTTCGGATATATATCGTACGCAATTGTATACGAAGTTTACCGAAACTACGCTTACTTTGACCAATATGAAAACAGCCGAGAACTCTGTGGCCCGCATTATTCAAAAGGATATGGAAAAAATTGCAACGCGAAGTTTAAAGGCACAGACTACTTATTGTCCGTATTACATTTGAATACTCATTCACTAGAATCTACTAGACACTAGCCCAAAATGGGTTGCGTTAAAATGATTTTCTTTATACACATACATGTTACTGCCTTGACCAAAGGCCTATTTTTTTTATACAAAAATCAGATTATGACGTTTTTCATTGGTTTACGAAATAGCCTATTAGTACCTCATGAAACGAATCAAGTAGCGGGTGAGTAGAGTGTTTTAATCGAATCAGAAGTGTTCTGCTTAGGTATCTCGGAACATCTTTCTTATTGAGCGCTCGAGAGCTGACGTCGGCTTTGTCACATTGGAAGAGTTAAGAGTATTATTGCTACTGACAAAATCACATTGTGTCCATTACGCGGAAAGTACGTAATAACGACTTCGAAGTGCTAGAGAATGCACCGAAACATGATAGACACGATAAAGTGGATGTACTCATAAATTAGCTTAAGAGGCTATCGCTTAAACTTCAGCCATTTAATGAAAATGATCTATTAATGAACTAAAATTTCTAACTGAAGTTATTTCGAAACAAATTGATATAAATCTATAGCTTGCTCTATAAATCCATGATAAAATAAACCAGATTGGTACCTATATAATATTATTTGATTTAATCGTACAGGTACCGAATTCACTTTTGAAGCCAGAGAAGGAATTGTTTGGAAATAAATAACATCAGCAGATACAATTAATAATTGGGCACTAATTGTGGATTAAAACATATCTCTGTTCACGGCTACTGTTTTATTGGCCGCTTCACTGAGTGTGATTGTTTGATATGAAACACAGTGAAATTGTGTAATTATAATAGGTGAATTTGCTTATGGAGAACTGATTTGTATTTAATTTTATGTTCAGTAATGATCGATTTTAACTTGCGAGCTTGATAAGGGGGATATCAGGTCCACAAACCTTAGAGGAAAGTTATTAAGAATAATAGGAATGTTATTAAGAACTAAGAACACTAGCTTTTAGAATGTTTCAGGAAATGCGTCGCTAGCTTTTATGGAAGTAGATTGGTCCGGGGCTATATAGTTGATGTCACGTGTGTTTAAGCAGAGCTTAGGGTTTGGTTTACGAGACTTTTTGGGGTTCGTTTTGCAAAATAGAAATTTAAAATGCTAAAAATTCGATTTGTAGCGAATAGAATTCAACAACTTTGGAGTGTATTGTAAGTTGAGGTGATCCTTTCGCCTTTAAAAGCTCAAGAAAACCTGCGCAAATAGCTGAATGTTTCTGCCAACAGCAATAGGATGCTAGTTGATTCCAACATAGCTCTACAGGTCTGGATCACTTCAAACTCTGAATAACTCTTTCCTTTAATTAGAGGCAAACCATTTGATTCTACTTTAACTTTCCTATAGTGCTAGAAGTAATGACAGCCAGTATATTAGGCAACATGAGCTATCTGACTCATTAATGTGTAGCAAGAATGACACTTGCAGTCTTGCATCGCAAATATAATAGAAGGAAACCTTCGGGACTGGAAGCACAAACACAAGGGGAGACAAAGATCATTGTCCACATATGGGTAACCATAGTAACAAATATATAATGAAACGTGCCATATGGCACTTGTACTAGGGTCTAAACAAAAACTAACACATGAAAACTTTTTTACGGCCAAGCGTATTGTTCCCAGCTGATTATGATGTTAATTATTTTGTTGCCTTCGCATACTATTACTAGAAATATAAATAATAGAGCGTGTCGAATTAACAAGAAACTATTAATCTATGTCCTTAACATAGGCTAGTTATAATACACCAAACTCCCAAAACGAAGTAGCTTACTGATCAAGTATCGACTGACTAAATTGATTCATGAAAATCGGTGTATCTTCTCTTTTTCGCATGCTCTACAAAGCGATAAATTCGCATGATTTAAAAAAAAAAGCTGATAATTCGTGCTGCCCTTATCATGTATACATTGATCATCTTAACTACCGCTTGAGAAAGTACCCGTTTCTTCGTATAGTACTCAGACACACGCAAAGCATAATTTTGTCATTTGGCTGTAACTAGCAAGAATCGTCTTTTCTATGGCTTCTCCGAAGGAATCACGTCCTAAAAATGTGGAAATATATAAATTTAAACATACTTTAGTTTACATGCAAAATATATTGGCCTTCCGTAAGTCCGTACTGACTTTACGGCTTGTTCCTTTACGGCGATAATTCGTTTCGTTGTAATTGTGCATATGAGCACTTTATTTTGCCTTTATAATTTAAATAATGGCTGTTGATGTCTCGATACTTTGTCATTCTCAATAGCTCTATTCGATATTCAATGTACTTTACGCTACGCCCTAATGGCGCAGTGAGCATTCGGGCATCTTGTACCTATGACTTCTGTTAATTTGATCTGATTGTACGCTTGTCTACTACAACCAAAGATTAGCTTACTTTTATATTATAATATATTTTAAATGATTTCGTCGAACTCGAATTTGTTTATTTTAATAACCATTAACTTTATTTCTGTTATTAGTCAACTTGTGCATTAAAAATAGTCGTTCTTATGACTAAGTTGTTGAGTCCTTATCCAGAGTCACGGCGCTTTCTCGATAAATCTGTAAATTTAAAAAATTTAATTGCCATAAATTGCCATAAAGCAAAATCATTATTTTATCAAGACGCTAGATGATAAATAGAGCAATACTGTTTAGCATATCATTCACCCTTACTTATCATATTTAATTACACTTATTCACCTAGAAACATCATATCATATTATATACATATACATCTAGTATACAATTGGCTCGAACGATCGGAAAGGGACCATCAGACGATCGCCGCCCGCTGCTCATTGAATGTCAAACCTGTAACAACGCACGTGGTAGCCGCTGCTCATCAACATATTTACATAAATACACATTTAATCTATAAATTGCCGTTCTTAAGTCTAAAACATTAAATCATTGTTTCGGTCCTTTATAGCTTTGACTAGGATCAGTCTGATTCAAGTTCGCATAGAATCATTGTCTGTACCAAACTAAAATACGTGATACAAAATGAAGCCCTGACCTTCAAGAATCGCGTATATTCTGGGTTCATGGAAAAATCACGTTGGCAGTTTTCAGGTAGTGTAGGACACTGACCAGCAGCTGGCGTCAAGCCACTCATTATTAAGGACACCCGACCCTGTCCGTCATTTCGTGACGAAGCTCTCAGAGCGCAAACTTATAGAAGGGGCGGTTCATAAATAGATGTCATCGGCGATTGGCTTGTTGGCGAATTGCAGCAGTGGATATGCGATCTGAAAGTCTCGATAAAAGTAACTTTTCGAAATAGTTATGGCCTCTGGAACTTTGCATAGCTTCACAAGAGTATCGACTAGCTGCAGTAAGAATGCGCCGTTCGTTGAAACCACCCCAGGTATTTTGCAAAAAAACCCTTGGCTCGATTTGACCGCTGACCTGTTAAGCTTTGGTGTGTCAAGCTTTTCCAGTACCATGCCATGGATCTATGGTCCTCTGCAATGCCACAGACTTGTATTTGATAGCGATTCAACATTATACTTTAGCGAAGTTTGTTGTTTTAGAGCTGGTTAGCCGTCGGATTAAAAGTATACGTATTTGCTTGACATAGGGTCACAACTTAGCTGATTTCATGTGTTCAATGAGACTTTGCATGATGTAAAATCTATGGTGGTTCATTGCTTAAGGATACGATCACCTTCTGGAACATTCCGAGAATCACAGTCAATTTTTCCGTAACAACGATTTAGCTCTTTGTTCTCGATAAATACTTGGACTGAATGAACTAGCGGCTAGATGTTAACCTGACGCATTCAAAAATGGCCGTTATTGGAAAAACGTTTGCATCAGTTTCTCATTGTAATTTCTACAGATAAACCTTAGTGTAGTGCAAAAAATTGTCTCTGCTACTGTTGTTCTACGGCGAGACTCATACGCTTTGAATGTCCGGCTTTCCCCGTGATTCACGAGAACGATTATGCAACAACCCTAAATGAGGTTATACTTAAGAAAAAATACTCACCCAATATATTCATCTATTTTTTATGTAAGTCATGAAGAGAGGACCCATATATCTGATTGTTGTACTCTATAAGCAAATAAGCACATCAAGACAGTTACACCAAAAAGCAAAATAACCATGAGTTGAAAGTATTATAGCGTTGTGATGAAACGCTGAATCACGAGTGTGCGTACTACAAAGTGTCATACTTTACGAGTTATATAGCTATACTTATTGGAGATACACACCTTAATGGCTCACATTCAAAAGCAACAAACAACACTAGAATGTCTTTTCGTGTCGTTGGCCTCCGTTTATTAAAAGTATCGGAAAAATCGCTCGTTCGGTGTACATTGGATTAATGTTATGCATAGTCGATGCCTACGCGAAGGCCGGCGCTTTGCAGTATTTGCAAATGATCTTTACAAACGTTGAAGCCTTTTCTCAAGGTTACAGCTAAAGTTATATGTCACGGTATGCTTGCGCTAATAGGACAGTAAACAATGTCTACAGATAGAAATTACGATCGGTAAAATAGCTAGCTGAAGTTGGTTTTTCGTTTGTTTCGAGATTCTCTATTTGAAGTTCTGCCCATCACGTGAAAAACCTAGGCTGCACTCTTTAATAACGCGCGTGGAAACTCCTGAAGAGTTTGGCCACAAAATTGTAAAATTTGTAGAACAGCCCATAGTCTAACCGTAATGGCTACAGCATGGGAACTATAGCTCTGGGACCGGCATATTTTTCAATACAGTGTAGGGTCTGTGGCACAAGATTAAGTGTTCACAGGTTGTGAAAGTATTACTTGTATTTCTGATAGTAGATGTACGCTAGTCTCACGGAGAGTATGCTGTTCTATAAGACGTAAAAATAGGTTATGATCATAATTTAGTGAGCTATTTGAGTTACGAAAATAACGATCTTGAGTTGTACGCATGACGAGACCAACGATTCTTCAGAACAAGGATTAAGGTTCGGGTGAAACAAGGAAGACCTCTTATGAAAAGTAATACTTCAGAAACTGCTCTAAAATAGCATCTGACACCTTAGCCTCATTCGTATGACACAAACAACGATGATCCAAGTACAGTTCAGTGGAGTATATGGTTTATCTATAAGTGTACAACTTCCTTGTTAATACATGAGGAATTATGGCGATTTGTCTTGTCCAACTTACAGGCTTATACATTTTTTTTTTTTTGGTTTTCTATGCTTCACATTCTTTCTTTTCCTTGCCCACATCGTTCGTTTTACGGAGCAAAATCAAAACAGTACGAACGATCGATGTCTTCACCTGAAAGAAAGTCATAGCTGACGTTCATAACACCAGTGGTCTACTATACGACAACTACAGAAAAAGGCGTTTTACTGCTTAGTTGGCTATGTCTCCGGGTGATAAAAACACACGTCGTTGGCTCAATAGTCGCATCATCGACGCAGATCTACACGATGTTCTCATTATCGTTATGCTGAAATTTAACCGAGCTCGTTGAGGTCACTGAATTTTCAGCTGAATTTTCCCACTCTAGCCAGGAAACATATCTAATAAGTGATAGGTGCTTAGAATAATGTAACGTAACGTTCCCACATACGTACGTACCACACGTTCAAAAACAGATATCAATATCTGATAACATTACGAATATCTTCGGCGTTGATAATTGGTTTTATTTGTATGTAAATGTGTAATGAGTTCTGCACAAAAGATGGTCAGCTCTGGCCAGTTGTCAAACACCGTTCGTTTTTGTGACGTTCAACAGTGTGATAGCATCTCGAAGCGTTTCTAGGATTTTTACGAACTTTTTTATCGGGATCTTTTTTTTCGCAATTTACATTCAACAATTCCTAAAAAGCCCAACTCCTTAGTACAAACCATTTAAAAAGCGAAAAATAGGTAATTCAGCGCACCCTGTTAGTGGAGACCTGCAAACAATCAATTTAAATTTTAAAATTCGTTCCACGTCTGAAAACAGAGCAGGTCTCGCTTTACTTATACTTCTCTATAGTGATATTTTTTTTTCGAGGAAAATAGGAGGTGCTTAGCGTCTAGCACTAAGCACCAATGGGGTACGGCGCAAAGAAATTACTTGCGCAGTGCGAGCCACGCCTTCAGTCTCTTCCTTTGCGGTACGGTCACCGACCGCAAGAAGCTCCGGGGTAACGAGCGACTCCCCTGACAAGCTAACGATTCAATCCGTAACTACGAAAGCCTGACTGCCGTTTAGATCAATTTCGAAATTTAGGTAGTTTTACGGCTCTACGGACATATCCGTACCATGGCACGGTGCCCAAACAGGATAATGCGTTTATCACGAAGCGTCTATCTGATTTGACGTCTGAGAAGATCTGAAGCCTCTTTATCATTCAGTGTTCATTCTGCCTGGGATACTGTGTCCCAACGCGGGAATCTTTCCTACAATATATACTACACGTCCGCCGTTACTTTTTTTTTTCTATTCAGGCGAACTCTAGCGGTTTTGACACAGTCGTGTGGCCATTAATGGAATCGCCTTGGAAGAACGTATCTTTCTCGCAGTCGAAGAAATAATCATGAGTATATTGATAATTTCCGATCTGACATGGCACGAAAAGACACTTAAATTTGTGTCATAAGTGTCGGATAATTAATCTGGGGTTTACTCATAATTATTGGGCAAATAGATAGCGAATAAGTGTTCGACCCACGTTTCATCGACTTAGCAGGCTTTATATAATGGGCGTTTGTTACTAATATAACAGTTACTGGTATTGATATATTATTAAACAGTCAAATGGTTAATGGATGACTACTGCGTTGAATACAATAATTTTATATGCAATAAAAACCCATTAGTAATGGAAGAGATGAATTTGGTTTGCAGAATCCTTCACCTGTTCTCTGTCAAATTTAAACAATCGTGACCACTTCTCCCGCGCAAACAGTCTTGGATCGTATTTCGTCAGATCTTACCTTTTTACCTTACAGATATGTAAACGTTCATTAAAGCCTTTTACCGTTATATGGCCACGTTAAATAACTGCCGTTGTACATTTAACGATATTTTAGTAGACATCTGTTTGACGCCGAGATATTTGTCGGTTTCGGTTAGTTCTGTAAATGTCCATTGCCTGTCCGTAAACGCGTCGCGCTGATCCAGAGCGAATCTTGGTAGAATTAAACAGTCTGATCTCTAATACCTGAAGCAGCATATAGTGCGATAATGAGTCAGCGCAAGAAACCCGTTTAGCCATGTTTTTCAGGCTATAAAGTCTGATCTGAGGACCGGCGCCTTGTTTGGCTACAAGCACTAGTTAACTACGCAATAATTCTATCAGATACCGACATCTTTAACCGCAAGAGAATAGATGGTTATGCGGATAGCAGTCGTTTGTTGCTGATAGGCAAAGTAACAGTTCGTTCTGTGTGCTACGCGTATTGCAAGCTCGCTGCAACTTCAATCGATTTCTTGTTGTCAAGGGGACACTACACCATATAGCAATAGCATGAGTCCGTCAGACAGCTAAACTTATTTGGCCAGTTTGGTTAGTATTCAAGTAGCAGCTTGCCAAGCAAATCCTGCGGAAGTTAAATGATAGATCCGATAAAATCGTCCCTATGGCGACTGCGAGGGTATAGAAGCGAGAGTTCGGGCATAGCGAAAATGCATTAGCAAAAAACAGTCGATAAGTGAGTTACGTCTACCCTTTAAAAGCTATCCCGCAACGTCGTCAGTGCCTATAGAAGAGGTTGGCATGCTTGATTAACATATTTCAACGCTGGTAATGGTAAAATAATGCGTATTACTCAACAACCAGTTGATTTGTATCGTTTCTTGCTTTTGTACGTGTGTCGGTATTGAATACTTTGGGGATTGCTTTTAGATGGACAAAGGTTGGTTGATATGAGAGTCTTCAGAGGACCCATATTATTAGTCATCCTCTTGCTACTCATCTCGCACATTAAGATCACAAAGGAAAATATATGGAGGACATTCTTTTTTTAATTTTGTTTTCGTTATTTATCAACAGAAATGGTTAACTTTACCATAATGATTAGACCTGATCAAATCAAATCATCTAATAGGTGCCGATAATAACATGTGTTGACAGGTTTGCAAGGTTAGCTATGATTTACACGTACTTAGCGGAATCAGAAACGATAACTTTAGGGTCTTCAGCTTTCTCGATGCGCCATTTCGTTGGTCAGTAAGAATACTTTGCAATTTCTACAAGCTCTAACAGTTACAGCATAACGTTTTTCTGTGTTATTTGACGAAACCACTTGGTTAGCTTTATTTTCAAACGTTAATACTGTATTTGGATCCTGATCAACAAATTCCCAAAATTCACTATTAACTTGATCCTTTTAATAGAAAACTCACCTATTTACTAAAAAGCCATAGTAAATTTAGATATTCTAAGAACTTACTCAGTGAAAATGAATTATTGTCGTAAATACCCTAATCTGTCGTGGCCTCTGTGGGTTGTTTAGGTTGAAATGAGAAAGACTGGACCAGTCAATGCCTTCGTAAAATTTTCGATCCCACCGTGCATATTGAAAATTTCAGAAACGTTTTGCTGACCGAACTCGGCGATTATACAACTTCGTCCACGCGTTTCCGGCGTATGTCGTGGAGCAGGCGAAAAATCTCTATTCTTAGTACAGTGGAGATGCGGGAGCGTTTTTTCATTAGTGGTTAGTAAAAGATCAGAAATTGTGCGATCTTTACAACATCCAGTTACCCGTCTTGCTTCTCGATTCCTACTATTCGTTCAGGCTTGCGGCCTTATGGGGCCACTTGTATAGCCAAACGTGAACAGCGGCTTGAAATGTTCGCTATGAGCTGAAAGTATCAGATCGAACTTGGGCTCGACTTCAAGCTGTGATTGGAATATGAAAGTATTTGTATTTCGCGCCGACTACTATTGGACGACTTCGTTTCGGATTTTAGATAAGACACTCAATGTCTCAATAAATAACGCCAACAAAAATATGTTTATTTAAACAGTTCTCGTATAGGTTGCAAGGATGCCCAAAGACTCGAATAACTGAAAAAATACAAAGCCATTTTGAATTATCTTTGGTCTGAGAATACTTTCGATATTTATCTGAAATGGAAAGCATTGCATTCTCACGACGTTTGCCGGTAAGGAAAGGTGCTCATACTGCTTAGTTGTTTGTTACGCAATATTCAACATATCTAATTTGAGTTGATATCTCAAAGTATTTCCCTAAAATTGGGCAACAAGAACTACGCAAGCTTCTATATATATATATATATATATATATATATATATATATATATATATATTTTGCCCTATATGTTAACACATATAATCACTGCTCCTCATGTTATGCAAAGCGACAGAAGGGACAAGTTATCTATTGACCTTACGACACTTACATTTTTAAATATGATCTATTTTATATAATATTACCTATAATATATTTTGTAAAAGATAGTTACCGTATATAATATTGCTAGTAACATATACAGAGTAGCAACTTAAACTCATTTAACAAAACTCATTTAAATCATCATGCCAGTTGGTAAATAAACCAAAAAAAAATTTATTGTCGGACTTCCATTTTCCTTCCACGAATATTTTTTTGTTAGAATTAAGTGCAGAAATTATCAACGATTAAACGTTTACTATATTTCTATCTGCATTATAATTTATCAATTTGATGTGAACTATTTCTTTATTGAAATGTCACAGCAGTTTACAGAGTAAATGGGTATGATTTACTGAGCACCAGAAGCACTGAATACTTAGCAGTATAGTTTTTTTACTGTGGAGCACATTTTGTACTGCAGTGTATCATAACAATAACGAATTATAACTGAAATAGCATTCAGTTGTACTTTGGTGCTACGTACATAAACGTAAATAAAAATCGTGCATATGAATGGTAACCGGTAAAACTGCCGTTAGCGGTGACTACTATTAAGTGTCAATAATTTCCACTAAACATGATTGAGGCTTTTTGAGTTATTCCCTATGCGACTACTATTAATCGCTGAAAAATCACGGATTAATACAAATTCACACTATTCATGCTACCGGTTCTCAATGGAAGCGTTTCGAGGTAACTTGAATTGGACAAGTCACTGGAGTTGAAAATCATCGTTGCATTTAATGATATGGAAACATTACCCTTATATAAAATTTAGCGAAGAGGTTACACCTGAAAGCTATGCGTAATTTATGCGTTTTACTATAATATCAACTGAATAGAAGTTTTTTTACATTATTTGTGACTTCGTTACCGTTTCACAACGTCATCGATCTTTTTCTGTGTCCATAGTGCTATATCTTGTAAATTCTTATCCGCTGTACCACGCGCGATAAGTCTATAGCGGGAACTCGTAGCTAGAAACACTAAAAGTTTGTAAAGACGCCCCTGTTCGAACGCGGAGTTTAACTCGAAACAGCACGGATTTTTAAGTTAAGTGGTACCATTTTGAAACATTTAATTTACTGTATGCCGGGATTCATATGTGGTTTTCGTTTGTTTTATTGTGGGTTCAGAAATTTGCACTTTTGGATAACCCTACTTTTGCCCTTTGGAACTTTCTCTAATCGTTTCGAATTAAATGTGAAAGATTTGAATTCGTACCTTAAGGATTTAGATGGAATTCCAGGTAACAGTGATGGTGTTCGCGAGATGAAATCACGATTTCTGTCGTGCCTTGTATTAATTAGGGCTGGATCTATAAGGTTCACCTCATTCAAATGGCTTCTCACGCGTCGGCAGCGAACCGTTCCTTGGGCCGTTCCTTATACGAAACAGATTTCCTAGGAAGGTTGCGATGTCTACATGTGCAAGCTGAGCAGAGGGATTGCAAACACCTTCGAAAAATATGTGGTTGTACCAAATGATCTTCTAATACCCACGGAAATGATTCCAATAACAAGAGCACTTTACAGTTTTGCTAGAAAAATAACAGTTACCGTCCGATATATCTTTCCCATAGATAGTGGTGCCTTATTAAACAGAGCCGGCATGCATCTTATATTGTCTTTCCTGCAACTCAAGCCTTAAAGAGCTCAGATCAGTTCAAAGGATGTGTAAAAATTGAATCGGCGCTTTTCTTAACATTTGACAGCAATTTGAATGTAATATGTATTTGTAGCGACCGTGTATAAAGAAAATATACAAGTATATTTCAGTAACACGTACAACTAGCCCGGTTTTAGCCAAGAACGCAATTAGATCGTTTTTGAAATAGTGGATCCGTACTAACGAAGGTTTGGATAGACATCAGGTGGTTTAAAAATACTCCATAAACTTGAAGTAATGACAGAGTTCTAAAACTTCGTTGAAAAGAGGTTCAACAGATTAGCGACCTGATGATCGCAGATGACCTGGTCTAGGTCGCGCAAACCTTCGTCGAAGTCTTGTTGAACGTTACAAGACAACTGAAGTATAGATTTCAATTAACAATTAATCAGTTGAAAGAAACAAGTCCGCTACGGCGCTCGAATATCTACATGATCAAATGTTATGTGCAGGGAGCAGGTTCAGAGTATTTAGCGTCTACTGAAAGGCCATAGCAGTACCCAACCTGAAATACGGGCCATGACAACTCCAAGGGCTTGAATGGGGGCTTATGGACAGTCGAGGAAGTAAGTCGTTGTAATGGTAGAGAAGGACAGTAGCGAAGAAACTCTACAAAGTATGGATAAGAATTATCTTCAAACCAGTAATACAGCAACAGCAGAAGATACTAACAGCTGGCGCTGGCACGTCCACGTTTAGCACGTTAGACAATTTTATTGACACGTTAAACTCGGTATACAAGGATGCTGTATCAAGCGTAGGACATGCAGTACTAAAGTTCATTTGGAAATGTTGTTAGAATAAGCAGTCCTACCTGCTTCTGCATGGACTGCACAGCAATAATCTAGGAGACCAAAAACATAATACGAACCTGCAAGCCTACTATGACATACATCTTTCAGCTATTCGCTCCTGTAACTCAATTGTGACCGTCGTACGGGAGAGCGCTGCCCTGACGGACTGTTGATACGTCAAATTAATTCAATTGCCATACTAAGAATTTGGTCATTATCCCCACTTAAGAAATGCCCAACCTAAATTAGTTTTATAGAAAGGAAATACCGTCTAAATAGAACAAAAGAAAAACAACTACATTTCATGTTGAGCATGATAATTTATTTTATGGTAAGAGTGTTGGTTTTTTATTTGTTGACATTTATGTACATTATATATTTACAGTGTGGCGTACCGATGTTTGATCCAAACGCTTCCGCCAAATTAGCTTATTTTGCGTGTATGCAAAGATTGCCAAATACAATTCTATTATGATTTCATAGCATTCTCCTGTGACCGTCGATTCCAACACACATCGGTTAACTGATATTTCGTTTTACTCTGTCAGTTCATTTGCCCGTGACTTACCGACTATCAACGAGAGCAAATACTGTTGCGTTGCTGTCAGTGTTCACTAAATACCACAAATTATATATATATATATATATATACCTACCTATTAATTGTTTGCTGTTTCGAAGTTTGACTAGTTTGTTGCTAAAAGAGATTTATTGCCCGGCTCGTTAGCGTTCCACTGATCGTCGTTCTCATCGGCAGCGCTTCCGCTTTCCCTATGCGTAATCACAGGCGTATTGAGTTCGGGCGCGAAGTCGCACCGCAACTGCCACTTCGTTTTTTTTTTTTTTTTTTTTTTTATCAACATGTCTCCAAAACGGAAAGCTACTCTGAGAATAAGATTCTTGCGAAACGCTTCAAAAACGCGAAACCGTCTCAAAATGTTTGGCGTGTGTCCGTGCTGTTATGTATCTATGAGCTTATAGTTCTTCGTTTTTTAGGGTAAGTGAACATATATACTTCTCCATATTTACTGCTAAAACGTTATCTGTCGATTTTCTGCTTTTTCTATAGAAACTTGTACGTATACAAAGCGTGGGTGCTACTCAAGCGTACAGCTGCAGGTGTACCAGCCACGTTTCTGTCGTTTGCTTTTACATAAAGATTCTCCAGTCACAAAATTTCTATTTGAAACGAAGTTTGTCGCAATACGGGTAGTAGAATTCAAGGTGTCAAGTCATCTAGAAATCTCCGTGAAGCCTTCTAGATTTCCTTGAATGGTCGAAAGAGTTTGGGTTGTGCCGATGGCGATGTAGTTGAAGGAGTGGCCATTGGTGCTGGGCTGGTGGGAGTTGTGGGTGACGAGGTTGGCGTGGGGCTCGTCAGAGGCACTGGCAGGGGTGAAGAACTCTTCTGGGGCTCTGAAACGATCAAGGCGACAGGCGATTTGGTGCGTTCCAGGTCACTAAGCGACACAGGGTAGCCGGAACCGGTCATTGGGCTCGGTGGTGGAACAGGCGCACATCCGCCAGCTGCATAGTAAGGAAATGGAAGGCCTCCCGGAAGCTGAGGATAGCCAGGAGGTATGCCGACTCCAGTGGCCATATTGCCAATGTAACCAGTTGCGGCAGCTGCAGCCGCTTGCATAAAGTACGCTGCTAATTGGGGGTCATACGACCAGTTGAATGTCATCCGTTGACGTTTGTCCTTCATGCGACGATTCTGGAACCAGACCTTGATCGTACATTCGGGAAGGCCTAAAGCTGCGGCCAATTCTCCCCGACGTGGTCTACTAACGTAGTTGTCGCGAGTGAACTCTTTCTCAAGACGGGCGAGCTGTTCCCGTGTAAATGCTGTACGATATCGTCGAATATTATCTTGTGTAGGAGGATCCACCCCTATAAAGCATAGACGACAAACAAACGACAAAACAGAACGATATTAGTATGTGTTGCAAACGTACGAACAAAGTCAGATACACAAATTAGAAAGGAAATCAATGAAATTAAAATACATAAGCACATGCAGTTAACAAACGAAGCGTCTACTAGCCTAGGCCAAACACCTCCTTCACAGAGATACGCATATGCAGGAAAATTCGCTCAAGGTTTCTTGGCCAGCTGAAGGCTCGGCACCCGTCTGAAGCAGGTGCCATAAACGCAAGCCTATAGTCACACCTATTCACGGTTAACATGATTAGGGCAACTAACGTAGCTGGAATTGGTATTGAAGTAGCGAATAAGTCCAACGTTAGAGGGCGATGGTGTCAGACAAGCGCTCCCCTTGCACTCGGCTGGACTGAGCGACGGGGCGTAGCTTCGTAATAGAATTATTTGGAACTGCGCCCGTGGGAGACATAAGAACGCGTAGCGACCATTCCCATTGATATTGGTCGATTCGGCTTCGGAATGGCTTTTTCGCAACAAATCGAATTGTTTTCAAATTGCTCTCTCATCTTGCCCCTGCTTCCCCAATAGCGTTCGCATTGCTACCTTTCTGTCAAGGCCCGCGTCCAATGCACTCGCGTGGGGCTTCTCAATGACCCAACATACAATTGGTCTGGGCAATTTTAAGTTTACATCGCCGCTGTTGCTCTTTTCATTGGCTATTCACTTTACGAGAGTCCAAAAGAAGTTTACAATTGCTATGAGATAGAAGACGCTTAAGAGATCGTTGAGACAACGGCGGATAAGGTGAACGAAGCTGGACTAATCGTGAAGTAATCAACAACAGGGCATTTTGCGAGTAACAATTAAAGGCTCTCATATGTAATCAACCAGTAACTTGCCGGCTGGCACTCGTCTATCGGTAGGTCCTTATGTACCTGCGTTCGCTTGACCCCATTTTATCGTGTCGCCGTGGCCTTCACGGCAGTCCCACAGCAACAGCAAGTCCGCCACAAACACACCACGACTGACGAAAAGCCAAACAAGACCCCAACCTTTTTTCTTCTTTTTTTCATCGAGTAGTCTTGAAGAGAATTTGAGGCACAATCTATTCGAACTTCGAAAATAATTCGAAAGGACCACAAGACGCTGCAGGTGCGCGTGGATCCGCTGCCGTGACCAACATCGCCGCTTGCCCACACAGCCTATTGTTCAAGCAGGTCTCATTTCGCTTTCTGTATTGATTACAAGAAAAAGGAGCCGTTTTGCTACAAAAACTTACGACTACCACGGGAGCGTGTGACGTGGCTGCGTCAGGTGCTAGCCAACAGCCATTTCAATAGTCTGACTAGCTAGACAGAAGGCCTAATGGAAGCTGGCGGCAGGAGAGAGTAGTCTCACCAACAACACCAGTAGCGCATTGGGACCGACTTGAGGAAGTGTAGGAGTCCTGCTCGAAGTCGCTACTGTGGCACCAGCTATCCATCAGGATCAGCGAGACGAGCGCCCAAGTCGTGGAGGCGCATGGCCTGCGGAGGGCCGTTGAAGAAGAAAAGGCGGGAAAGAGCTGTGAAAGGCGAGATTTTCAGTGTCTGAGCTTGCAAATTCGACGACTACCAGCGTCAAGGGCGGCGGGGGCGTCGACGATGGAAGCACTGGCTCTGGGAGCTACAACAGTAGTGCGAGTAGAACCACTAGGGGGTGCGGGTCGTAGCGGCAACAGTGCTAATAGCAGCAGGTGCTTAGTCAAATCGCTATAGAGGCAGCGCAGACAGATCACGAAGAACTTTACTTGCTTTGCAGGGGCTGCTGTCACCTCCATGGCAATCCTTCATAGGCAATTGCTTTCTAATAGCTATTCACTCCTCTGCTCCGTAAGGAGCCGCTGCAGCGGGCTACAGAACCCTATGTAGCTCTAAAAACTACCCAGGTTGTAGTAA
>NW_019213154.1:0-52487 GCF_002532875.2 Varroa jacobsoni | reverse complement strand
GTTCAATCGGGTGTGTTTGTTAATGGGCATAAGGACGCGGCTGCGAGCATTACGCTTCGGTTCTTGAGGTGATCCTACAGTTTCATATATTAAATGTACAGTAAATGTAAATACACAGTCATGTACACAGGCACGAGCTTTAAGTCAAATGCTGACCGAAAAATAATGTCATGCACTACCCTCTCAGACTTCCTTAACTGTAACAAGCTAAGAGAGATTTGTGGCCTGTTCTATAGTAGTACGGATATTGCATTCGTTTGAGATAGCTCGCTTATCAGATACCGCTATTGGTTATGGCAATAGTGACGATGCTGCTGCCACTGTGAACTCCTGCATTTGTTGTAATAGTCATTCAACATTGTCGTTTGTATACTCGTCTAGTCTATCTCGCAAAAATCTTCTGCGCGTCCCCACGCACCAACAGCGTAAACAAACCAAACAGCAAACGAAACAGAAGGGCAAACAAGAAACGCAGGCGCTTGTGAAGACCTGAACTGGTACATTCTCACAGAGACACACAAAAGCAGACAATCTATGAGTGTGCGGTGGCGAAGTGCGCGACCGCCCTGAAGTCGATTGGCCTGCGTACCTTCGGAGGTCTTCATTTAGCGTTCATAAACGACCCTCCAGGAACCAGTCGGTAATGCGGTCCTGTTTTCTCTAGTTCATCTTTGCGCTTTGTTCGGCGTCCCAGCGGCGTCCGAATCGACATGTGTAGTTTTCGTGGAGGGTGAAAGAAATCGATGGAGATGCCTAGCCCCGATCACTGGTCACTTCGATAGAAGCGGAACGAAGTGTACGCACAGGCTGTATGTAAACGTCCCAACTGGCTCGAAAATCGGGGGTGGGCTAGGACACGCTGGCCTGTCTGAGACTTCACAGCTTTTGCAGATAGATAGAGAGAGAGCAACCGCTAGATCGAATCGACGAGTCAAAACACAGCCAGAGACTCGCATTGAGATTAAGACAGGGAGAACCATATTCGCACACATGTGTATGAACTCACATGGATGGAAAATGATACGGAGGTGGTCCGCTGTTCGGTGAACTCATGCCGTTTAGAATTCTTTTTTTCGATGTACTTCACTTATTGTTCTGTCTCGATTGTATATGGTCTCCATTCTACTGTGAAAGCCGCCAGTCAAATCGGCGTTGTTGCCGCTGCTGCGGACGTCGATGGTGACCTGAAGCACTGTAAACGTTGTCTTTCGCTCTGTTTCAATTTGCGTAAAAGATGTTCAGTGTAAATTGGAGTAGAGCACTCGCCACTGAGAACGACTTTAATCGAGCGAATCTCCCGAATGGAGACGCTATACGAATCACTTTAAGACGTCGTCGCTGTTGAAGTACGCGCGATCTGGGAGATAGGGCGATGGCAGGGGATTCAATCATTTATTCCGACGGCACAGATTCGAAAATTCGTACGCAGGCGATTTTTGACCGCTCTGTATGAATGCTATTGCTTATGAACCTCAGTATGCGCCAGTGCTGGCTACTTCTCGCAGATGACTTGTAGAAGGTGGCAGTGGAACGTTGTCTACCTGGGACCGATCACGGTTCCTACTGTGTTCCTATTATACTACAGTTCTACATCCAGAACTATACGGCTCTGAGAAGTTTTCACCTTTATCGCTGAAGACATACCACCATGAAGCCACGCTTTTCGATGGCCTTATGGCTATAGATGCTCACTGGGTAGGTATGAAACGATAGGGTCAAAGTTATGAATCCATTGATTTATATGTATGCATTAATAGTAATAGCTGTGGTAGTAGTGACAAGATGCTACCCGTCTCCTAGGGATTGCTGTTGAAACGACAATAACACGATAAACAGACGTAACAACAAAAGCGACAGTTCGTATTCGTTTGCATTTTGATCGATACTTAATATGTGAGAAGTTTCTACGTGGTTTCACGAAGTGTAGTGTGTGCTCTGTGATAGATACGCCGTGGTATGGCATGTTCTCTACTGTTATTATGCGTCTTCCCAAAGATTACCAGGTGAGGTCTACCCGGAGTCGCCCAGGCCCTGTACTTTTTCGAACTACTCTTCACCTCTCAAACAGTTATTGAAGGGTCGGCCATTCGAACTAACTTTGATTATAGCTCATAAATTTAAACGACCCATGAACGATGAAAGTGAATGTAGTGTTCAACTGAATCCTACTACTTAAGGCTGAGTCGAATGGAAGCGACCATACTTCACACCTTTAAAAGGGGAAAGTTCAAGCGTGCAGGACATTGACGCAGCAGAAGTCATGGAATGGAAAATCGCTTACAAAATTTCAAGCATAGCAGCCTGTGTCCTGGTTATTTCTGCTCACAGTAAGCTTGGAGTCTGTCCTCGCATGATACGCGCGTGGCGCTTCATGACAGCCGTCGCCGTCTCGGTTCGATACGAGCGACAGCGGAAATAAATCAAGTGGTTTCATTTTGCCTAACTGTTTATAACGCACACGCCTCCAGCTGGACAGGGAAGCTGGTTGTCTTCGAGGCTGCCGAGACTGCACAACCCTGCTGCCTTCAATGTGTGTCCTGTACCTCATTCACTACATCCACAGTTATTCCCTGCTCGATAGCGACTGCAACAACGATGGGTCGTCGTTCAATAAACATTCCCATCTTCGGCTCTAGGTCCTCCACCTCCTCCTATATCCGACTAGTTAACACTTCTATTTGCAATGTCTATGTAAAGCTATCTACGATCAATCGACTCCTCTATGTGGTCTCCGATCAGAAGAGTATCGCCTGCACTGTATTTATCGTGGCCCTGTAGTACAACATCTTAGCCTATATCCCTCTCGGATCGGCTCGTGTCCGATACACTGCACCAGTTTCAAATCAATATGTCACTCAAGGAGGCCGACATAGCCCATCTAAGACGCAAATACATGCAGACCCCGCTAACACCAGCGGATCGAGTACATCTCTGTGATCGGCTGCGGATAGGTAGGTGTATGTATGTGTGTGTTTGTATCTGACTGAGCTGCCGCACCTAGTTATTGTTAGCTTTCTGTTGCCTGTTCCTCCTCGTTTTCTTCGGTGGCTTGATACCATATGCACTGTTTATCGAGCCGTAAGTCGATAGATATCGTGTCATATTAAAAGATGCAGACTGAAATAAATGAAGCTATATTGAGACGATTGATCCATTGTTGTGGTCCACAAGGCAGAGTCTCCAGTTTGAGCCGTAGCGTCACTAGTGACTCTGCGTCAAGACTCTAAGGAAATCTTAGTTAAAAGTGAACACTGCTTGGATAGGATTAGGTCGATGACAAACGATGATATTCCTCTGGATTTAAGGTTAGGTCTAGAGAGAGCCAGAGCAGCGACATTCATTTGTTTGAGTTTTGGTCAAGCCTTTCAAATGTGTTATATACGCAATGATAAGGTGCACAGAGGTATTTCGAAGGCATAGACGAATGTAGTGACGTCTTCATGGTGGTCAATTGCTTCGGTCGTCTCTAGACGAGGGAAATGCTGGGAAGAAGCAAAACCAATTTATGTTTTTGAATTTTTGTACGCACCATATAGGAAAACAGCAAGCTCGCAAAAATGCTCTTTAGGCTTCTTGACAGTTAGTAGTTTCGTAACAAAAAGTGAAATGCTTCGAGGCCAAGAAGGACGGCGCGTTATACTGCAATTGAATCATTCCTGGAGAACGTTTATCTACCAATATATACATGCATGCCTATAAAGGTAGGCCAAGTTAGCTAAACGAAGCTACGCATGAGTGAGGCGTCAGAAGTCGAAAGCGAAGTCGAACTATTGGCTTGGCCCATAAACAACGTCATCAAACGACTGGCGCCATGTGCACACCCACATTTTTGGGGGCATAGACTTCAAGATAAACATCACGACGGAATATTAATGGTAAGTGAGGATAAACTAGCAGAACCAACGACAAGGAATAGGAGGCGACAATGGTACATAGTATAATCGAGAGAGCCATACACAATAATGTGATTGCTAGTACTCGTTTGTCAACACAGACGCGTCCGGCACATGGGCCTGAATCACCCCGATAGCAGCGCGGACACGCTTCTCGATTCGAGTGATTAAGGCGTCACCTAGCGTCACCTCATTGTTCAATGTGCTCGATCTTCTAATACTATGAAAGGCATGTGGGGTGTACAAAACCAAATTTTGCGCCCCTGTTGCCGTACTTACAAATGGGCATATGTTTGTAGACGATGACGTTACAAACAGCTCTAACACGACGTCTTAAGATATGGCTGAACAACTAACATGAGACACGAGTCTGAACACCAGATAGCAAGAAAAAGCGAATCCCTATCCGGTATGTTTACCTAAGGATCGATGCTTATGTGTTAAGAAGAAGCTAGTTCTGCATAAGCACGTCCGCTTGCACCTCCAGCACATGGAAGGCATGATTCTGATAGAACTAGGACCTCATACAGGTTTATCTATACGTATTTGCTAATGGCCAGAGAAAAAAGAAAAAACAAAAGCGTTAAAGTGATATCGTCACGGGCTTGCAATGCTTTGTTATTAATAAATATAAGTAAATGCGTTAAGCTATTATACCGGTTACATGTTGATGCGGATTATTTCCGGGTATCGGAGAAGTCCTGTTGTTTCCGCCGAGGTTTGAGGCGATGTGATTGAGTTTGTCAAGCTTGTGCGATACGGGTGCAAGGCTTTCCTTTCCGCCTGTGACAGCTGAAGGTGAGTGGAGTGAAAAAGGTATCTTCTTTAACGCGATAGGTTTGTCATCGGAGTTTGTTAGGCTCTCACCGAGTGTTGCCATCGGCGGCGGACTAATTGTTGAGCTATCGGGGCGATCCACAAGGTTACCGATCATTTTTCCCTGTGGCTCCGTACTATTCGAGTTCCCGTTACTCGTTACAAGTCGATGGATTAGCTCCTTCTGTTCGTACAGTTGCATAAGCTCGTGGTAGGCACTGCTCGTCGTATGCTCCTGAATATTCGACATGCTGATGAACGGCACTACACGGCGTGGCGCACTTCTAATAAGGGCCTTGCGGGCAGTAGTAGGAACACGTTCTCCAAAAAGCATCCACTTGAATGATAATTTGTAAATAATTCTATACGAATTAATTCGAACACGAAAAGCTGAAACCTATGGAATACAATTGCCCGTTTGTCACCAGCACCAAGTTATTGTAGTCCTTGAATTGAATGTTCACACGGCAACCACATTCAACAACTTGATCGTAGAAGTTCCGGAATTCGGTAAGTTGGTTTCTTTCGATGAAAGGTCACACCCACATCTGTTTGTCTTTTCTCTTTCTATTTTGCACCTACACACACAAATCTTCTTCGCAATTCTACCACTATTGCTGCTAGTCGAAGTAGCAGCGGTAACAACAGTGGTGTTACTACCCGTGCTTGATGTAGAAGGAAGGATTTTGATGGAATCAGGAAACTAAGCACAGATTTTAAGTCCTCTCTAGATGAAGATGCTCACGACTGACTGATAGCTGATGCGCTAATGCCGTTCACGACTGAGCGCCTCGCCATCATATGCCGATAATATCAGCATACTCACAGCGATACTCAGGCTCCGCCCATTGCGGCTCGTGCAGCGATTGGCCGGACTGGGCCAAGACCCTCCGCCTCCTTTCCTTTCAAGGAACAAAGACAAACACATACACACCCATACACATAGAGATACAAGCTTCGAGATTCAGGCAGGCTAATACAAAAGTGGCTCTTGTTTTTTGTCCGTTCTCTGTTTCCCAGCTTTGCTGTTCAGGAACCCCGCACAGAGCATCACCGATGTCTTTGCCGTCTATCGTCGGACTATTGAGTCGCATCGGATGCGGTATGGCTTGCTTTGATCGTCCTGCCACGAATATCCTGGCAAGAATAAAGGTAGGGTCGTTCCTTGCCGACTTCGCCACTAGCAGAGCCGGACGCGGTAGTCGCAGCAGTCAGGATAAAAATGCCTTGCCGCGATCTCATCTATGTCTCTCCTTGGCCCCTTACCCTGCTATATCCACCCCGCGTAGGGACAGTTGGATTGAACCTTTCGGAGAATGATATTTAGAGCGATATATACATCTATCCATGCATTATACCCATCCAGCGTACTGCGTTGTCGGATTCGGTCGCCTAGCGCGTGTTTGTACCGGTATATGGGAGTACGGTCAATCCTGTCCGTGTGCAAGTGCTACGAGACCCAGGCTGGCCCAAAGCACCGCAATGCTTGAGCAAATGGAATTGCCCAAAAGGGGCTCAGGAGGCGGAGTACAGGTCGTTTTGCCTCAACGACCGTGCTTATAGCTGATAGCAGCGTATAAATAATAATACAACATATAATAGAGGGATATTAACGCGTCTGAGCGGCTAAGAACGTTACCACATTCGCTTGAAGCTTAGCACATATGGTGTCCTACGTACAGGCAGACAGGGTCAAAGACATAGACGGCCTGATGCAGCCGCAAGGAGAAGCCAGCTGACGATGCGGCACGAAATGCGGACATTGACAGGTGCCGTTCGACGAGATTACTACGTTTCAGCCATCGGAAGCTTAAAGGAGGAATTATAGATGGGCGAACCTACTTTATTCGCCAGGACCCTGAGCCGCTCTCGTGTAGGGAAGCTACGCCAAATAGTCCTCAATAGGACAGGGGGAAGGGGATTAAAAGAAACATTATAAATATTCGTATATTCTCGTGATATTTAGTAGATTCGTATTTATACTGTTCCGCTTAACGGTGCGATACAATATATACATATGATTTTTAATTTTTGAATGTAGATAATATCCGGTGTGCACAAAAGCTTTCATTTTTCATTGCTGAAACCTTAAAATATGCGTCAAAAAAAAGTAGTCCGCTTAATTTTTAAATTTATTTTATTTAGTAAATTTAGTAGTAGTAGTAAATTTAGGTAGTGTGCAACCTAATGAGACATTACGTTTTAGAGCCGCTTGAACGCACGTTCCATGTGCGTGTCAAGCAGTGCAGAACGCTTTTGCGAGCTCTCTGCTTGTCATAAGCCATTTTTTTTTGTAAGAATCCAATGCTTATTATTATTCACTCAAAGCCCTCACTCATGAATCATTTCAAACGGACGTTGAAACAGAGAACATCATTTTAATAAGGGGACAGTCAGAACACGAGCAATTATCGGATTGACTTTACTCGTATTGTCCTCTACGTGTCGCGTACAAAATAAGAGCGCGCTAACATAATATTCAGTTAAATTAGAACGTTAGTCTAAGCCGAACTGGCCTTAAGGTGTCGTCGTTTTTTGATGTACCCGAAATACATGAGGTGCACGAAATGTGAATCTGATATATGGAGGCATGCCTTACTCTAATTCTTGGGGGCTATAGATTAGAACCGAGAGCGACTTCGCTGATCATTGTTAAGGTCGTCTGCTTTCCTCTAGACCTTCGGTTCGTGGACAGAGGCTTCGGTTCATACTTCCGCATCTGGTTCCGCCTTCAAGCCATGCCTTTTTATTTTCTATTGGATATACGAATGAAATATATCGCTCGTTAGATTGTCGTAATTATACGCGACCCTAAAGGTCGTTTGAGCATCGTAGAATCGTCCGGATTATGTAAAAAAAGATGATTGTTCGCTCATATAGACATTGTGACCGAATGTCATCCCATAAACTCAACTCAACGTTGGCGAACGACCTAATTGTTAATAGGAGCCCTTTCCGCATGCCTCACGCTTTTTTAACGTGTTACGAAGCCTGCCATACAAGGTCGATATATTTTTAGACCGAACTGTTGACCTGATTAAAAACTTCAACGAATAATTAAAAATGTTTGCTATGTCAGTTAAGTCTCCTTAGTAGAAGCAAGACAGACTGGAGTTTCGAGTCTACTGCTGCTACGAGGCAACTACGCGAGCACAAGCCCATAGGTTGGGTTTTGTAGAAAACCTGGACGCTTCAGAAAAGCTGTGCGTTTGTTCACGGCTCTCTAACATCTACTCGGGGCAACAATAACTCTAGGAAGTATTGAGAAAATAGAAATTCTTTGTCATCTATTTGTTTTGCGTTAATTGGATGGGATAACAAAAAAACGGGCAGAGGCCGACCTCATTCTACAAAACAGTATTTTTCAGGATAAGACTATTGTACATATGGCAAAGCTTGGCCAGGTTTCCAACTAGATGAAGAGTTCTGTAAATTGAAGGACGCATAATATTGGTTATCGTCGTAGTAACTGATAATCTGAACGTTACTGCCTTTGAAAACAACAAAAACATAATTGTCATAGGGAAGATCACAAGGTGCAGTTGCTTCGTGGAGTATGAGCGCAAAAAAAGAAACAAAAATGTAAGCCGTTTTTACTAGATCTTTTCTCGTTCGAAAAACTTCAAGGCTATCCTTTTTAGTGTTGCTACATTTTTCACCCGGGCGCAGTCGCCCCCCTTTAAGACACCCGCTGTGGTAATTCATTTATTTGTAGACAACATTCGATGGACAAAGGCAGACACGATAATCTTATAGCATGTATATGCTTACATTTTTCCATATTGATATGGACCTAATTTCGAGATCCCTTCTTGAAGAAAATACAATCAATATGGACAACGACTTACCCGCAAAGCATTGCAGTACGAAAACGCGACCGTGCGTTAACTTTAAACGTGACCGCCGACAATTGGCATTAGTAGTTTTTCAGTTCTTTCCATTACTGAATCAGTTGTCATTCAACACGGGTCAAGTTGTTATTAACTAAGTTAATGTCTTTATTATAAGAAAAAACAGTTTTTCTTCAAGATAATAGTTTGAACGCAGTGATCCAAACGCTTTCTTGTTGGTCGAGCCATCGATTCTATATTCAGCTGCCTATGCATAGGGCTGTGTGTATAAGGCATTTACTACAGACACGATCTTTAATCAACGATTTGACCAAGTGTAAGTCAGTGCTTTCCCCTTTCACCAGGAGCAATTAACCATTTTGAGATATATACACATATATATGTCGAGATATAGAACAGACGACAATCTGACAGCCGATCTTGCTAATCTGTTGTATTGCTTCGGTCTAGCCGATGCCTGTGGCTAATAAACTGGGCATGTGTTCAAGTATAAAGTTTGTCTGGGCTTGCCAACCCAATGACATTCGCAGCATACGAAACGGTCCCTGTATTCGTTGCTCTTTCCACATTGGACAAAATGGTATCAACAACCACTAAGTAACTCATTGCCACGCGCTGCTCTGTCATTATGTGGCCTTCTTTTCGAATGACATTTTATCTCAATGAAGTTATTGAATTCGATTTCAGGTAGAACCCTTTAGCCACTAAAAAAAAGCCATGTTGGCGTGGTACGCAGTCACGGATTGTAAAAAACAATTTACATAGGCAACCAGCAAATGATCCGAATTGCTTTGAGCTTGCCGCCACCGTTTCTGTTTCGCAGTACTAACGAAGCTTGAACTGCAGACAGAGCCTGCAAGGCCGCTCGAGCCTCTTCCCCGTTGCCGCAAACTTAACGCCATGCGGCCAACAGGAGGATTTGGAGTTCGAATTGCTCGTTAACGATGAATTTAAACGACGCTGACGGCGATCAATACCTGATTGTTTTAGGTTTTTCTCCTTGGAGCAGAAGCTGTTGTCAGATGATCATCAAGCAGCGGTGATGGATAGCAGTAGGATATGTTGCTTAAGCGTACAGCTGAATCATACATTATAAATTATAAAATTATCAGAGCATCTTTTACCGAGCCCTTTCGTAGAGGTTCATGCTATAATACTTCTCCTTTTTTAACGTTAAGGCAAGATCATAATTGCTTTTCGATAAAACCTATTTGAAATTGCTATAAGGTTACCATTTTAACATCTACTTCACCGGAATAACTGAGACAAAACTCTGAAAATGAAGATCATGTTCGTCGAAAACGAGCTAACGCGCTGCTTCACCTAACAGCCTCAAGCCGTCTAGCTCGAGGAACTTCTTTCTATACCTTGTCGGTAAGTTTGCGACAGTAAGTGTTTATTATAAACTCGTACATTGTGAGTCACATAAGTTGAAATCTCACAGACCCACTATAATTCTACCTTGTATCGAATAAGACATCGGTGGGAAGCAAAACAAAGTTATGGAAATCCAATTGCTTTCGATTTGAATCGTAACTTCAGGGATCCAGTCCCCTCTAGTGACTTCCTTTCATCAGTAAAAAAAGTCAGATACCGCAAGCAAGATGGCGAAATACACTAACCTGTCTGACCAATGTGTGACTCAGTTTTTCACCGGATTTCAAAACCGCGCTAAACGCACCGCCAAGGAACCTTTTCGACTTTGAGCAACCTATTAGATAGCCTACTTCTTTATCTCTCAAAGGGTTTAGCCATCTTTTCTGGGTTGTGTTTTTTTTTTGTTGTTTTGCTTGCTGTTATTGTTTTATTACCGCTGCTACATTTTGATAGGCTTCAGGCCTGATGCCCCAGGCTGTCTGTCCCCCTGAACCCTAACGACTACAGCTGAGCCGAACTCCTTTACTCTCAAGACACAGGCGCTGAATCAGACGCAAGAAAACAAGCAATCAGACCTTCGGCACACCATCAAAGGGTTTCTCCAAACTGTACTGCTTTTTGAAAAGCGTCGTCTAAAGAGAAACAATCCACAGTTCACCAACTGGAAGAGATCGGGATACTTAGGAACAGTGCAACTGTAATAGATGATCAATAGAGCTTAGTTGGACTTCCTCGCACCACAATGTGGCCACTGAAGAGCTGCTCGTAGTTCTGAGTGTACAATTGTTGGTACCGGTATATCCGTATGTGAGAGCCGGCAGTTTGCAATCTCAGGTGGGAGAGGCAATTCTGGTAGAGTCCAGAAACCTCCCTTGTTACGGATGATCAATGATTTGCTTTTGTTCATGATCTTCTCTTGATACTGGATGAACGGGATATGCCGCCAAAGAGGAAAAATATCAGCTCAACATTGCACAGTACCAATCACCGAAATCATTAGAGATAACGAGGCTTGCATTGGATGTCAGCAAGCCTTGATTTCCTAATTTGCTGATTATCAAGCAGTCATTATGAGGGGACATGAAAAGGAATTATGACATTTTATCCTACAAGCTTCACGACCAGAAGGCGATTTAAAAGTAAAAACGGTCATTTTTAGGTAACAGTCTTCTTAGTTGATCGCTGAAATGCGCTTCAAGTATGGCTCAGTTCTTGTAGGCTCTCGCTAATCTTGAGTGACGTTTTACAGATGTCTGATAGGCAACTCAAAGACTCAGTCGTGTGAATCGCAGATTCAGAGGCACAAACACGCACACATACTCGCGTAGTTTACATGTATGGCAACCTAAACTCCTTCTTTATTATACGTAAATATCCTGTCAAAACGGTATAAATATTGCAGTTATAATTTTTTTTCGTTGAAGTTAAGTCATCTAGAATCACTGGATAAAAAATACTATTAAGTTTGTGCAAGATAAAAGCTGTAATTTAACCACCATCTACACTCGATTGTCGCTCGTCGCCCATACGTCGCTTACCGTTATGCTTATCGGTTCTCGTCTACTATTAGCTCATACTCTGCTTCACGTTTCTATCGCGTGGCTCAGCATTCAACAAACAAAGCTGCTATACGCGAAGTACTGTGCCCAGAGTGTTTCGGGACCGCTGCGTACGGGAATCCATCAGAGTCAGCCATATTCTCATGCCAAAGCGGGTAAATTCAAACGTAAGTCAAAAGGCAACGAAATGTGTACCTGTTTGAGCAGCTAATCCATCATACGGGCGACATTGAAGGACATTCATTGTGGAATTGTTTGGCGTCGTACTGTTTCATTCGTCCCGATTGCCCATTAAATACATTGTCGACAGGAAGTGTACCGCTTTTAGGTGTAATCAATCATAACTGTAATTAATTTAGATATATTTTTACGGGCTAAGTTACGGCGGCAGACAACTAGTGCCTGCCACCCTGTTTTTTTCAACAAAAGGAAAATTTCTACTGTGTGAGTGACAGGTTCCAATGACGGGGTCATCTGGTGGGGTGTGATTAGCTGAATAAAAGCAAAAAACTCTTTTGACAGACTTGATGCAGACCGATGATCGTCATTGACGATCGACATTAAGTTACCCAAATATGTTAGGTAGAGAATAGAGGACTGTACCAAGCCGGGTTAATGAATTTGCTCTTTATCCTCATCTGTATACGTTCTATAAGAACCCTTCTATTTCATTATGTAAATGCTCATATAGGCAACAGGTCAAATCTATATACGAATGCTCAAGATACTTACCACGATCTACTTGATCCTAAACATATAGGAAGTCACCCTGAAGTCTTCAGATTGACAATATGAGTATCACATTAGGTCAAGGCAAACCACCTTGGTATGTGGTTATGCTGGAATACATTTCATAATTGACAGTAGAAATGCAAGAAGATATTTTAAAGGTATACGTTTTAGCTCAGACGACGCAATACGTACGTTGATAGCAGACAACAAGTTGTAGCGACAAGAAACCTGCATGTCCCGGAAGTCAATATTCGCCGTCCTGAAGTCTCGAACTACATGTGTCTGACAGCTGAGTGACTTAAGTGCGCGTGATCTAAGGAACTTGGCGGAGTCTGCCGGATGTCCTACAGCTTATCCCCCGAGGCTCATTGTTTACTCGCGAAGTAATATTTCAAGACAAATTTCATTTGTCGCGCGACGAGGAACGATCGTATCATTTTCGCGCAATAACATCTGTGTGAAACAGTGCAATCGTCTAGATACCCGTCGGAAAAATGTTACCCTACATCTGACTGCAAGTAGTAGCCGGTTGCACTTAGCGTGTGCAGGAACGCTATTATATTACGATAAAATAGCTAAAGGATTAAAAATTGTACAAAGTAAATTACCTTCACGATTTACACCATCTCCTCATAATACGATACAACACCTGCCATGAGCTAACTGAAGTCCTCGTCGTCCTTGTTTAAACTGATTTTATTGGTTGCCGAAGGGCAAGCTTGCCGCAGTGCTCTTATAGCGTTTTACGTTGATCATCGTTATTATCCTTGGCAAAAGCCCTTGCTAAGCAGGCTCCATATGCACCGCCAGACGTGTTTTTTTTTACAGAAGTAAATAAGTAGCTTCGATATACAGTTTCATGCAGTTGACTTTGGTCCTATCAACTATCAGTGCATCAAACGTGTTGTCACTGCAAGATCACGGAGACACCTTATTCTTTTACACTGCACCTATTATCCAGGGGATCCACCATATTGTGTTAAACTTAGACAATGAACTCCAGCTAACTTTTCTCAGGCGGACTAACAGAGTTGTTGTTTTCTGCTCTACTGGATATTTTGATGTTCTGAATGCATTGTTCTTAAGACATTTCAAATCTAGTTTGGTAGACACTGATGTTATGGTACCTGAGGCTACGATCTACGCGAGCAATATTTGGCTATTCAGTGTGCCTTCTCCTTCATTTACTGAGTAGCTAGACCATCATTAATGACTGGGTAGGAATTGCTCCGTATACTTCGCTGTCGTGGCTAAATTATCGTACGAGGGGCGGTTAACCAGTAACGTGAATGTGGTTTAAGATTAATCCGGATACCTCTATTGAAAATGAATTCGTTTTGATACTAACTGGTTGGTGACTGACAACGGTGATCAGTTCACGGGTTGTGTGGCTGTCCGTCAGCACGACTAAGTGACAATGCCTGGTTAGCCTCAACGATGTCGATGGCAGTAAGTCGAATTTTGTGTTCTCCCTTTCCCTGGTTGTCACCCTCTGAAATCCTCGTTCAGAACTTCACCGAAGTATGAAAGGTTCGCCGAAATTCCACCCCGGTCTTAGTATGCCAGTGTATTGAAAAGCATTGTATTAATGGCATTTCATTTATTTGCTCTTTCTATATTTTCGTATGATTTTTATGAGCTCAGCCAACTCTAATCTTAAGTTCTCTCTCTTAAAGGGAAGACTTGGTAGCTCACATGACGCCTAATTCTACCACTACCCGACCTTCTTTGCCAGGCCACAAGAAGAAGAAGAAGCTGCGAAAAGAGACCGGCACGACGTCGCAGGCCTCGTGTCCTTCTCGTTATCCGTATTCGTTTATGATCAGCAATGCCGTTGCTCAGAGAATATCGTATTCAGAGGGACGCGATGGAGACACAATCTTTACTGCTTTCGGATCTACGAATCTCTGCGATCGCCACTAGGAGGTCCAACTAGAGTATTACAGTCCTGATAGCTGCAGAGTGGGTCCGCGTTAAAGGACAAGAGGATGGCTTTGATGGCCTTTTAGTTGTAAAGTGCCGATGAGCGACTGATGTTCCAGGAAGACGGTTGTTTGCTGCAAGATGTCTCAAATTCAGATCACAAATTTTTACACGATGCAAATTGGCCGACAGACAAATTGTCCTACTACTGAATCGCTTCTAGGCAATAGTGACAGTAGACAGGACAAACTATGCACAGTCAGTGTGTAGGAGTCTATCGATGAAAACGTTTATTTTCATTATATCTGCGGAAGTCATGTATGTTTAAAGCCATGGGCGATTAATTGTGAGATTGAGCTCTAATTCCAAATCTCATCTTAAACTAATAACAATGATAATAATATTTGCCACACTTGTCTTTAATAAAGCGCCATAACTCTTTCTATATAGATATGAAGACTTTTCCCTTGAAGAATTGATTTCCTTGAAAATTATATAGGGACCCTGGGCCATTGCTGGCACCATGTGGTTGTAAAATTTGATCTTCCTCACAAACTGTTCCGGTCATCCTTTTTTACTCATAGCCATTGGTTATAGTCTAGAATTAACTAGACCTAAGTAGACGATGCATCACACATGAACGGTGTACGTTATTATAAATTTGTTGGCTGCCTAAATTATGCTAAAAATAATCCTTTAATTTTTTCGCTGTATGTGAGCTCGAGGAGGTCCGTGCCGCTTTTAACAAAACAGCAGTGTTCCAAAAATTATTTTAGGTAAATGAAAATGACGTTCGGTATAATGACTAAGGTCCTGCAGATACCGTGAGGCAGGTCTCGACGATAGTCACCACGGTTAACGTTGAGGATGTGTGCCTTAAATTAACGGATAGATTAAACTTTTAATTATTACCGTTATTATATTTATACATATATACCGTTATATTTGGCAAGTCCCAACAAAAATAGTTTTTTCATTTCACATAGTAGCCTCCTAGTATTTCACAGAGGTAGCTGGGGGGACTACTGTCAGTTGTTAATGTCCGCCGCACACTAGTCTCTGTCAAAGCACCCTTCTTCTAATGAGACGTTTAACTTTAAACTCAATGCGTTTACAATATGATATTCGCTTCAACGTCATTTCACGCACGTTGGGACCCTCTAATTAGAATTGTTAGACCTCTTTCTTTTTACGGTACTTTTTATTCATATTGTCTCTTGTTTGCTCATCCTGGGCGGACGGGCAGGTCACTTCTACTGGGTTGGGTCTGGCAATTGGAGCGGTATAGTCCAGTTTAAGATGCTACTCAGAAATGACTTGTCAGCTACTTGCAAGATCTCGACTACCTTTTAACGCTAATGGTAATTTGGGAACAAAGGAACAATATCGGTGCCTCGTTGCCTATCAGTCCTCTAGGCAGCTGGTTCTATTCAGCGAGCCGAAGGTTGCACTGAGACGCACGAAGTGAAGAGTGATTTGTTCCAATGTTTTTGCTTAAGTCGTTTAAATAAATGACCGCAAGCAGCCATAGCTCATCGAACACAATAGCTACCATCCTGTTAGTCTTTTTAGCACGAGAACCATAAAGCAAGCACGCTCGCCGTATACAGTTTAGGGTTAAAAACACCATGGGCCGACGTTTTTTGTTGTCAATGACTCTATCACTTCGATAGCCCTCATTCGTCTATTCGATATGTCGTCTGCAAGAAAGGGACGCACGCAAGACAGCAAAGTATAGAACGGGGGGTGATATGGGACAGGAGACAATGACCAGTGGCAGTAGCAGCGGCAGGAAGTTATAAAGAAAAGCTGTATAGCATCAGCATGAACAAAATCAGGAGCAGTGGTGACGGCAGCTCCCGTCTACTTGTCGGTACCGGCCAATCCTTCTCTGGATGGCGATCGCATTCCGTCTGGTTGACACAGCGGACAACTAACAGACATGCATGTCCCCCCTGTACCGATTTCAAATCTTGCCGCCTGGAAGATATCCACCAGTCAATAGGATGATATCGATGAAGATGCATTGGTTCGATATGCGACAACGCCGACAGCAACAAAACGACTGTGAGCCAATGCAGCCTTTAAGGATTGGACGAATTTGTCGCGCCGGTAGCGCCTATCGTTCCCAGTTCGTACCGCGAGTTTCGTCAATGCAATACGATTCAACGAATGGACAGTGTTCGTTATGTCAGTCACTACCGTCGCCATGGACGAGATGTGCATCGTAATAGCGGACATCCCGGAAGTAATGTACGGGTCTTAGTTGCTGCTGGAGTCAGGGTCCTGCGAAGTCTACATTTTTCGTGTCTTCTTGCTTCGGAGACAAACGCACTTGTTCCACTAAAATGAAGTATCTAACTAAGGAAGGTTTTGTTGTCGAGTGAGAAAAATTGGGACTTCAGAAATTCGCCCCTATCTCAACCTGCTGTTTGGACATAGCCGAAAGTGTTGAAACAAGTTGTGTGTCTACAAAATAGCATTTAGCTTACTGGCCAGTTGTAGCTGCTGTTGACTTATAAGTAGGTTTCACAATTCCAATTTGTTACCATATCAGAAAACAGCACGAAAATATGGGCAAACATATTCTAGAGAAGAGCTGGTATCTATATGATTCTTAGGGAAGTGATATTTTCAAGTCGTCCTTCAAATCCCCGCTCCCGGCGAATAAATCACATGTTTTTAAGTTGTATATTTGCTTGTATTGAATTTAGTTGGAGTATTACATAGTGTCCACGCTTCCCATACGTAACACGGCGTCGTCGAAGCGAAGTTTCACCCCGGAATAAAGCGATCATTAGGGGAATGTGACCTTTCTTTATTGCAGTAAGGAATAAACCAGTTGTTTATCAGGTTCAGGCCGTAACTAGTTCCATACTTCTAGTCGTCTACTCTGACACAAAGGAAAAGCCCAAAGTATACATTTTGTTTATTTACATAAATTCTTCGAATGTAACTTATGTTCAGTTTTGACTCGAATGAGACCTCTATGAATCGTATTAGATAAGTTCAGTTAAATACTGGTAGCTGTGATGCCTCAGACATTTCTTTTACCCTGACGACGGTCGGTTACTTTTGAACGTGAACAAAACGAATCTAACGTCGTAAGAAGGTCGAGTTCCTCAAAAAAAGTTACTCAAAACCACAAGCGATTTGAAATTGTCTACGACGCCATAACCTAATATATAGCAAGGTTGGCAATCAATTGAGTTTTTGCAACAAGTTTCTGCAGAACTAAGTTAAAGTTCTTCTGGACACCCTTTTCTCTACCGTAGCGGCAGGAAAAGCCGCATACAAAAGCGTATTTAGAAAAGCGTGTCCTAAACAACGTTGAACTCGTCAGGTTCTGCAATGATTCATTCCTTTGCAAGCTGTGCGGTTTGTTGGGGGCATTTCGCCGAAGCTCAACTACCCAATCAATTGTTAACGAGCAATTACATAGAGCGACGATTCAATGTGATCTACCTATTGCCCAGTGAATTGGCGAACCTGTCGCCGCCGCCGCCGCCGCCGCAGCCTGCCATCAACTTCTTGGGGTTCGAATCGGAGTGTCCAGTAACTCCTCACTCTCTCGTTTGTTATGAGTCGCTCAATCACTTGCGTCCTGTACAAATGTACCGAATTGTACGGAAGCCAGTTCGGCCGATCCACCATAGACACCCTGCTCGCTCGCCTTCCTTTTCTATTCCCGTCTGTTCGAAGCTATCTGCTACTGTGCCATATACATATCATCTGCCCCAGTTCTGATTGCGAGGGGATGCGCAACTTCTCATCAATAGACTAAGCACTTCAGACTGACTCCCGTTTACCCTACTGCAATCGATGCTGTTGTAAGCAGATACCAACCGAGATGTAATCAGGTCATAAAATCGACAGCAATGCGTATCCAGAGGCGATTTTGTCGGGCTAGCGGTTCTCGGGTCCGAAAGAAAACAGGATGAGCTCGCGTGTAATTACGGTAAGGCATTTGTGCCACACTTCAGATGGCGTTTTGGACTTGTTTGGGTAGGGTACCTCAAGTGCCCTTCAAGCCCGGTACCCTAATAAAAAGCTACAAAAGAAAATCAAGAAAGCCGACAATTACAACTAGAACTATCCAATTTCCGAACTTTCTTTACTTGATCCGATGCAATTTCTGCAATTAATGCGCAATCACGAACCGAACTCGCTGAGGTCGGGGGATGAGGACATGCAGCAATGGTACGCATAACGGCAGCCGGTTTCCGGTACTTCTCCAAGACGGCAACAAAACAATAAGAACATTAAAGAGCCGCTTCCGACAGCGAGCGCGTTGGGTCCCCCGCTAGCGTTAGAGAGTGCGTATAGTACCTGATAGAACAGCAGAGAAAACGAGATGCCCTGGAACTTGCTCATGTTACTATTGATGTGAGTATTGAAAGTAAACGAAGGTAGGCAATAGTCACTATTGTTACGCTGCGGGTCACTGGGCGAATTCCGTGCTGGCAATTATCAGAGAAATAAGGGTGGCATAAACTTCTACAATGTGTAGGCCTTAATAGCGTCTTTAAAAGACCAGCTACCGGTGCTTAGGTCGTGTTACAGTTGTGTTCCCGGCAGTATTTCGAAAATCATAGGCCAGCTCAAATGGCAGAAGAATCATCAAGGATAATTAAGAATTGCGGCAAAAATTCATACTTCTCAATTTTTAACATACGCTCATATTGTCCTGGAATCGTTTCGACTCCCCAAGGGATGGCGTTGTGGGCTTGCCGATAAATAGTCGTATACTCTACCGCTTTTGCGTACCGTAGTGCACTTCGTCGTCTATTCGTGTCCTTGTGCTCTCTAGATGCCGCTCTGTGCGCGCGCTAACAAGCGGCCAGAATCAAAGTGGCTACTGATCTCTGACGATGGGGGAGGGAGAACAATTAATTATTGTTTCTCTTCGAACATTCTGCTGTTTGGCGCGTTGGGCTTTTCGCATGAACGTAGAACCCAGAAAAAGGATAAAGTCAACAAAAAGCCCAGTGCAGTCGGGCCTATGGTCACTTATGGCTAGTATTGCCAGTCACTGAGGTGCGGCCTGTGGTTAGTCGTCGTTGCTGAAGATCGATTGAAGCGGCTATCGAAGCTGAATGACCACAAAGTGACCGTCGTCTTGATCGACTCGGTGCCACAAGAGTGACCACCAGCAATCAGCCTGGGTTTACCGCAAAATACGTATAAACAATCGTCATAGCTTTTACTGGTCGCTGGCCAGTTATAGCCAACGAGAACTATTTGAGCGTGAGTTCAAATAGATGTTCGTTTATTCTATTATACCTAGTAACAATCTCGAACAGCTGAGGACAGGTGAACGGTGGTCGATGTGGTACGTGTTTGTTAACTTGTTATACTGCCCGTCCGGAATGAGCGTAAGAAAATATGGGTACAACGCTCGAAGTTGTATTTATCCTATTTCTCTGGGAAACGTATCTATAATCTGGCCTCTACGGCAATGGTTGAAAGCGCTCACGTCAGATAGGTTCGCTAGATCGCTACCAGCTTGTTCTGCGTCCTGCGTTATCATTAATCGGAAAAGAATACGTTGATAACTTCTCCCAACCTGACAAAGTAGATTAGGGATAATTATTTTGAGTTCAGATCTGATCATTGTTGTAGCAAACGTACTACAGATTTTAACACCATTACGCAAGATTAGAATATTAACAGCAGGCTGTTCCATGAAAACGGCACCCTTATGCCCCTTCTTAACCAATATTTGTTTATGTTACAAAATGTCCTTTCTTCTCGATACACACTTCCCTTTATGTAAATAAAGGTATTATCTAACATGTATTATTCTGAAAGAAAGCGTTTAAGATCTGCCTGCTAAGATATCAAGAGACTACGGTAAAACGCCAGCATGATCAAAGCAACTTCCTGTCATGCCGTAGGATGTTTCCAAAAAGCACTAAATTTGTTACTGTTCAATAAAGCTTTTCGAACATCTTGAGGCCTAATGATTCCTACATTGGTAAAAGTCGAATTCCTTTACGTGCCGTTGTATGTTTTCCCACTATCCTGGTCCCTGCTGTAATACATAACATTTCATATTGTCAACAATTCTACTAATACGTGAACTCAACCAAAACAGATATGGGTAAGATTTAGCGAGTACTCTAAATGAGAATTATTTTTTGCACCGCTTCTACAATGGTGCAAGCAGACCGGCCTATTTATAACCTAACTTCGCACTTTCGATGGCGTCCATCACTGCATGCGAACCTGCTAAGAAATTCAATAAAAGGTCATAAAGGCCAGATTTTGCCCTTTGTTTAGTGTCATATAATAGAACAACTGGGCCGTTAGTTACTTTAGGCTAAGTTTAGCTTTAGGGCGAATGTAACCAGTTCACACTTCTTTGATACTTGTAAACTCTTTCAAGTATGTGTGTGTATGACAGGTGACAATAAAGTTACTTTGAAATCGTTTGCCACGCGGAACTGCATCAACTTAATAAAATTTTCTGAAGCAGGACTAACGATGATTTAGGCCCCTCTATTTTAATTGACCTGTTAACGACGACTGGTGAAGGAAAGGGCGCAGATAATGGGTGACATTGGACTAAAGCAACGTTGAGCTCTCAATAGGTTGTAAAAAATGTGTCAAAATCAGCGACAATGACACTGATCCGATACATGATTTTCAATTACATCAACAACAAGCTGCGTGTCGATATTTTTTTTACCGGTTACGATTAGCGATTAATTTCACACGTGGTTGGTAACCATTCAATGTAGATTTTTTATTCCACTAAATTTCAAAAATTGTATGCATATGGGAATATACACAGCAGCTCAAAAGGAAACTCAACCGGAAAATGGGCCCTCAGCGCTGTCACTAACATTGGGTTTCCGTCTTTTTTTTTGTAAGGGAACTCTTCCTAACGATATCTAAGTTAATAGGTTCATTTTGCTATTTAGACCACCTGACGTCTTTGATACCGGTTGAATTGGATAAAATATTTTTTGTTGACCGGTTTTTTTGCTTGAGAGATCTCGCAGCTTCAGACTCTAAGGTGTTCTTCGGTTAGCTGTTCAATACAAGCTAAATAGTCGTCGCTAGGTAATTTTTCTGTTAGTTGTTTCTACAATAGCATCTCCGGCTTCCTGACTGCGTCATATGGCTGTCGCCTGGGTGGCTAGTTAAATGGCGTCCATATTATGCCATTCGATCGAATGTCGCTGTTTCTGAAGTGGAGATATATCTAAAATATAGCCACTCGATTAGATGTAAATGCGGAGCTCTAGAACTTTGTTTTCGAAGTACTGGCTGTTTGCATTTATTCAAGCTTTAGTATGTTTCGAATAATAATATGATAAATCACGTTCGTTCATTTAATTATCTTTCCATAGTAGATAATTAGCACGAGAGACTTGTGTTGTCTTCCTTATGGACATACTATAACAAGCAATCGCGTAAAGCATGTTTGCTTCTCTCAGAAGTCTACCGGAAAAAAATAGATCATGCTGGAAGTTTCTTCTGGTTATTGAGGTAATCTTGCAGATGACCCATATATTTTCAAACGATCAGTGTACATACGTGCTTCAGTATATACAGAGTTCCCAATGTAAGCGAATGGGCAATCGGCTCAAAATGGATTTGGGCGAATGGGTACTGCCTGATGGAGAAAAATGCAACTGAATGAACGCAAAGCTTTTACGCATTTTCACTCTCGAATAACCTCCTTCCTCAACGCATTGCCATGTGGCTTTACGGGTAATGTAGTGTCTATGGGTATCCCTTAAAGTCCCGATGTTATCTTTTAGCGGCGCCTTGAGTATTTATGGTTGCGTAAAAATAATGCCATCAACAGCAGCGTCATCCACTCTATGTGCACTTCATCGCTTTGGTCAGATCCTGCAAGTGAGCCCAGTGCACCCGATAGGCTGGTGGCTCCCCCACCGAGCCTTTCCAGTACTACTACAAGTTTTTCTTTGGAATGGTCCGCTTGAGGGCGCTTAACAACCTGTCTCAGAAAATCTCTGTATGTATGAATGAAGATTTCAGGCTCGTAATACAAAATGACTGTCTAAACATTGCCTAGAGAGAAAGGCAAATCCCCAATGTATACAAGGCACACAACAAGGCATCTATCAAGCTCTTAAAACAACGGTAAACTGGACTACGACGGACACTTAAAATTTAACCCAATTTGTCTCCTTAATAACGGACTGTTTATAGCAGTTTTGGGTCGTTGATTATTCCGAGGCGCAGAGTGTTTGTATCCAATGGTAAATATGAAGTATTCCGACAGTTGTTCAATGCGATAATCTAGATTCTTTTCTAATTCGATGAATTAAATTGTCACCTCGAGATAATTAAGAGAAGCTGGATGCGATTTACATTCATCTTTTACATAGCGTTCAAGCCAAAAAAGGGGACGCGGAACTAAGCGACGATGTTCAGCTGCATTGGTCTCGAGCAGAGATTTTTTTGCTTGATTCTTATCTTATTTACATCGTTTTCGTCTGTACTACTAGTTCCCGCCTATATTTCGATTTCTAGTCGGACAGATTTTATGATATAAAAAAGTATAAATAAATAAATCAGCTAACTGTCTGTCAGCGAAAACTGCCGTTGACTTCTTTTGTTAAAATATTCCCCGTTTCTTTTGTTTTTTTAAATATTGTAAGTTGGGCTTGAGCAAGCGTGCCCTCGAACGTCTTGACGTCTAAATAGCGCGCTTTTTTCTGTTCGACACAAAATTGTCTCTTTAGACCCATCATTTCTTCTTTTTCCCTTGGACTGTTGACAGAAGTTATCCAAACATCTACTTATACACTTCAACGATCGTTGCAGCTTATCCAACCTTCAAAATAGGGCGGCCTCTCGCTCTTTCGAAATGTGCGCAGCTGTTGCAAAAACCGGTACCCCGGAACACAGTACACGACGAAATAACTGAATGTAGATATGAATAGACAAATAAATATCTGTCGAGTAGATATCAAAAATATATTTCCTTTTTTTAAAAATAAGTTATAAGTCCATACTCGATCTACATAGAAAATTAAATCAAATTGAATTGAATTTCCTAAATATTTCAAAGTGTACCCAAAATGTACTATTCCGATTTTTAAGAGAAGAGTACCTCACGCAGTTGCGAAAACAAACTACATTATTTTAATTTAGATTTATCGTTTTTCTATCAATAACAAACTATTTGTGAGAATCCTTATAGGTATAGGCGTATAAGAGGTACTTATCGTCTTTTTTTGCGTATGCCCGGGTGTCGCGCAGTCATCAAGCTAAGCACTATTGGACTCGAAGCTTTCTGAACGGTTGGAGTATGCCGTGCACGGACATTTTGTACACGCAGTAAGAGATGACACTTTTAGCGAATAGCACAAATTCAAAAGAAAGACGTAAAAGAGACGATGAGGTGTACTCTGATTAGTGTTGATGCTGTTGAAGTATAAGGGCTCCTTTGTAAATGTTATCCTTTGTACCGAACATCGAATGATTTAATACCGGCAGTAGATCAACAATTCCTGCCACAACATGAATTTCGTAAGAAATTAGTGTGAAATATCCATTGTCGCCGAAGCAAAAACGTCTGATATTAAGTGAGTTGAAACGTAAGCCGTAAAACGCTAAAAACACAGTTATTAGCTAACGACCGAAAGCCAAAAAAACTCTTTACGGACGCTTGGCGTCTTACGTGTAATGTACCAAATCAGTTATATACATTTTATTAACTAAAATTGTTATAAAATAGCAGAGCTGCATTTCATAAAATGTATACTCTCAGGCCTGTGGTTGTCCTCAAGTGAGCCTTAAGTGATTAAGTCTGTAGTGTTTATCTGAGTAGTGTTTGTGTTACGCTTCCTTTCGACGGTGGCGATCAACAAAAACATAATAATAACAGTAAATCATAAAAGTGACGAAAATAAATCGTCCAAACAATCTCCAAATTCAGTTTTCAATTATTATGTTAATTTTTATCTCGAAATTTACCTATTCATGTATACTATTCTGCCTAAACGATTTATCTGAACAAGTACACAATATGCATGTGTAAGGAAAGCTGCCTCCTTGTTTTTACGATCGATTACGAAGCAAGCTTCGAACGACAGCCTGAATGACAGCTCCTGTACAGGACCTCGTACAAGGCCCCATTGAAATTGGCGGGGGCGAAAAGCGGGATGGTGTTACGTGACCAGGATGTCATCACGTCTCGAATACATATCTATAGGCCAGGCCTTCCGAGTCTTTATTCTACCAGCATCTACGTGAGAGCTCTAAACGTACGACGCAATAATAGGCCGGCTTCACTTTTTCTGTGCTTTCAGAGCACTAAATAATCGACAAATAAAATAAATAAATGGCTGGCATACACATCGACAATTTATCAAAAACGATCATCTGATACGGGCATTTTAGAGACCACCTTAGAGGTACGGTCAGCCCGGCAAAGTTGGTGCGTGTACGTGTTTGTATTAAATTCAAGCGAGGTATAGGTAATAATTTATTTTTATTTATTTAATTTAAACATAACATGACTATAGCTATCATAGCTACTACTGTTATGCGCCCACCCGTCTGCTACGTATTTAGTATAATACAACGCACCCGACAAAAGATTATTTTCTTAAAATGTACTTACTGTGTGGTACATATCGAAAAATTAAGTTTCTTAACTTACTCTCACTTAAGGATAGAGACTGGAAAATGTAAAAGGAAGGTTAGCTTATGGCGCGTGCGTTGAGCGATAGACACAGCCTGGGCAGCAGCGCATACACGAATCGATACGATCCAGCTCGTTCTGGTCGAAGGAAGATCATTTGTGGAGTCGCATTGGATGCTTATATCTCTTCGTCCGATGAGCGAGTGCCAAGAAATAGAGAAAGGACGTCGGAGGTACTTTGTTTGGCTTACAATTAGTCCCAGCGCCGGCTTACTACACTTGAACGCGCTTCGACTAACCAGGTAGTTTGCCAGGCACTAACCCCTTCCAGATAGAATCGATCTTTCTGTGATGGAAATAATGGCGTGGCGTCCTCTGTGCCACCTCCCTTCGAACGAGCATCAACGAGTGGAGTACCGCTTCAATTCAACTCCACTTTGGAGCCACTTCTTGCTACGGTGCTACTTCTAGCTAGCAAGTCTGCAAGGGTGACCTTTACTCGCGTTCTGTGGCCGTAGGATTTCGTTCAGCGATGGATCGTCTTCGCTTCTCTGTTCTGCGCCGAAAACTGTGGTATTTCTGTGAACTTGTTTTACACTTCAGCTTAATCCACCCGATACATGACACAGAGCAGTGACGAAGGGCATCGGGCCGGTGTATCAGGCCCACTCTGATATGCAAGTACTGATTGAAAGAGTTGCATTGAAGAGTTGCGTTTTCTGGCGGTTGTACAGCTAGCTCAATACGTTGCATTCTGACTAGACCATATCCGCGCTTGGGCTGGGCTGTACCACCGCTAAGGACACGCTTGCCGCTGGATCGTCGATTATCGTACCGACAGAACTGGACCCAATTATTATTAATTAGTAATTGAGACTGTGTGTCCATTGTCGAGATTTTTCAAATTATCGCAGTGACTAATATAAGCTCAGCTCTTACTTACGTTTGATAGTATGTTTGAATATTTTATTTGTAATTAAATGTCACTGCGTCAGCCATATTTTTCATGGCGTGACGACTGGTGACGGAAAATTGCAACCCGTATTAAAAAAGCAATGAATCAACTCAATGAGAATACTGACTGTATATGTCCTTCCTAACCTTATGCTAAAGATAGCTCGCATCGGGCGTGCTAACAAAGATCCGTACATAGGTTACAAGTCCGTACAAATGTTAGGTTTATGACGATCATAGGTATCGAATATTTTCATAAAAACGACAAGAAAAATTATAAGGAAATATAAAAATTAGCGTACCCTGTATTTCTGAGCTTTTTTATGTCCCATTTTGAGGCATTACGTATCAGTCGCCTATGGATACTCTACAGCATGTCGACTTCTCCGTACCAATATATCCACGTAGAATGGATCGAAAATACGGAGGATAGAAAAAATAACTAAAAGGCACCCTAAATATTAAGTTCTGCAAAATACTTAGGTATTAAGTTCTCTACCAATGCTGAAGAGAGTTTTGCGAACTACAAAGTAGAATGAACTTCTGTCGAAACGCTGTTACTAGCTTAACTTGAAACGAAATATTATTTCGTGAAACGCGCCTTGTGTGTAGAACCGTTTGTTTATTGCCATTAGGTTTCACGAAGATGAGATCTGGGTGCGAAACGCCATAGCGGTATGGTGTTGGTTATTTAATCAAACCTGTAACGTCTTGAGCCATTGTGGAGTCTCAGACGTGCCTTTTTAACGGCCCACTGTAATAGCCCTTACCGTCGTCGAATTCTATTAACTACAGTAGAGTTCTTTTCAACACTACTATCGAGTAAAAATAAGATCCGTTTTCATTCATCAAGACACCCTCTTCCAGGATTCATCCCTAAACCCCTGGAATCCTTGGTTGGCGCTGTGAAGTCTTTTTCCCTTTCCTTTGCCCAGTTCAGCGTATGGCAGGATGCTGAGCGCTTCCGATCCCGTTATGGGCGCGCTCCTTTAAGCCTATTTCTTGTTTGTTTTTCTGTATAACGTCTTATTATTGGAGTCGGCACCCTACGCACGACTCTGTGTCGCCCATATCTCCTAACAAAGATCATCCGAAAGATGTCGTCCCTTTGAAGCTGGCCGCCAACCCCTGCTTAGCCAGTTAGCGAAGACGAGCGCCTCGCCCTCGATCGAGTCCGGCGAAACCAATGTCGAAGTTTAGCTCCGAGCTGCCAATGTGTGTGTTATTCGGGCAGGCCGGCTTCAAGCGAGTTATTGGGATAACCTCTTTTTCGAATCCACTTTACCGACATCTTCGCTGCTGCCCTTCAATTGCTGCTGTTTTGCGGCGTCCTTCACTGCTTATGGTGCAGAGCCTGTACCTAGCAGGCTTTGCACCATAAGTACATCAGGACGAGGCCGCAAAAATCGCTTTCACTGCTGACGGCCAGTTGGGCAGATTTCTGCAAATCGACATCGTAAACTGTTGCTCCGTACTGTAGTGATGGTGCGGTGAAGCTTGAAGTACGCGCCTCGAATAGCCACTGGGATCGAGCATACGGAAAAAGCGATCAGTGAGTCAACTTGAAAAACCTCGTAGGCGGGTCCAGTGGACAGATTGGTGGTTGTGGGGTGGTTTATCGCCTGGGCGAGACAGTTTTTAACGTCGGGCAGCGACACCTCTGCAACTGGCGTGAATGTCATGATGGGGAGCTAATGTTAGTACAGCACACAAGGACAGAGATGCGTAAGAGCGTACATACGGATCGAAACACGTACCCCTCTGTAATGAAAGGTGTTTTTGATTCACTGACTGGCGTCCGCACTTATTCGTGTGACAAAGTAGCCCACCTCCTCTTCCCCAAGGCAATAAACTTACGTTAAGTTCAATTTGTTGTTTCATCTAACGGTAGCTGCGAAAGGCGATAATACGCACAGTACAAAGACATCTTTTAATAGAAACGAAGGGAGAAACTACGAGAAAACCCCCCCGGGCCTTATTATGGTTCAAAAAATATAAAAAAATGCTATCTTTTTTTATGGTTCATTTAGCCCTTACTAATGCCGCGTTGTTTTGTGGAATCTACTTTCAAAAAGGGTTTTTTTTTTTTCATTTATTACAAAGCCATTTCGCTATCAGTTCTAGAAGCCGTTGAATCCCTGTACCCAATTTTGGGTCAGTAAGGACCGAATTCGTGGAGGATCTAATAGTCGCACCTTTAAATTAAGATATTTCCCGTGTCGAACGTTATGTAGCGTAATAATATGAACATTTCACAGATTTCTCGCAATTTGCGTTGGCGTTCCGAAATCTCGAATGAGTTGGGATAATCGCGGGTATTCCAATACAACACGTTGCTTCGCGAAAAAAGCCTTTTTCGCTGTATTCCTTTTATCTGAGATCAGGGTTGAAATGAATTCTGGTAATGCTCGCAGATTTGATGACAAAATATATTCTATGGCCATGTAGGGTTCTAGACAATTTGGAAGTACTACTCATCATGTTGAATGTGTGTAGAAAAACCGGTACACCTCATTAGGCAATTACTGTAGGCAGGACGTTAAAAAGCCTTTATTTATAAAACTTGACGTCAAAGACAGGTTTGAGAAGGCGTCTCAAAATTCATATGCTTATAATCAGCATCTAAAAAGCAACTTTTTATGAGGTGATTAAAGAAGATCCTTAATCGATGCCTTACCAAAGTCACCTAATTTCCTAAATTAATTAACATATCTATAACCTCACATGAATAAACAATCTTTATACGCTAAACAAGGTCACTGCTGTTCAAAGCATATGCCCATAAGTGCAAAAATAAAAATACAAACGCTTTAGAGATGTCGTACATAAGTCACGAGCACAATTTGCAAGAAGCACCAGACTGCAACCAGACCACCTTTGAGTGTTCTATTTAATGAGGAGACGTTATTGGAATTCTGTGGCTGTCAGCGTCTTCGACAAACTGCCTTGCCACCTCCGGAGTTCTTCACAGCAAAAATAGACAGCTCTATTTTCGCCTCATACACCCTTCTGAATTCGTGTGTATCTCTATTGTTATCAGCCGTCCTCAACCGATTTCAATCAAAGCACCTTATCATATTTAGTGCCACATTCCATCAGCAATTTTCGATCAATTTGGCTAACTTGCAATATATCTAGCAGGCCCGGTCTGGCCTATTCTGGTCAATCCTGGAGGTCGACCCGGCGTCAACTTGGTCGCCTGGTGCGTGGTACTTCTTTGGCGAGAACTCGGCTCGCGCAGTCTCCCTCTTTCTCTGGCTTCGCCGAAGCCAAATGGCGTCACGACCTTCATACACAGCTCATGCATCCTCATGAAGGCCCACACAATTACTGGAGACATGCACACGTTCATAAATGAGCTGGCAACTAAACAAAGCGGACGATACGGCTGGTCGCCTCAGGGGTGCACGATCTAAATAATCAACCAGACCAATATGCAGGAATAACAACCTGTGCATAAGTTGAGTCCTACTGTTTAACGCCTCGTATGCACTTGGGGGCTGCCCGTATTTCGTTGTTGTTGCGGCGTATTTGTATAAGGGTATAATGTGGGTGGCCAATGAAGATATCGCTCATCCATTTCGTTCGATGTTCACTCTCTCGTGCTTGCCGAAGCCGTAATAGCTTCAGAGGTTGGTGGCTGGCATGAGGTGAGGTTGTTCCACTAGACGAGGGGACGATACGGCCCAGGCCAGGCCCCAGCTGAATGCTTAACAACGTAAAACAGCGAAAACATACAATCTACAGGTTAAACACTATCGTAGCTCGTTCTAACGCACTCGCCACTTCTACAAACTTTGCTAGTAATATATACGAACTCCAACAGTATCGATAATAATAGTGGGCTGTAGTTCACCAAATACAACAGACCTGCGCGGACAACTCCGCGATAGTATACAGTATGACTAATTTTGTACCGGCTGGTTAAGGAAAATCGCCAGTGACAAGGCCACCCAAGCCGACTGTAGCCGCACAAAAGGCCACGCACCGAACAGTAAAACGATAGAACGATCAACATAGACCACAGGCCACAGTTCACCTCTTCGCTGGATTTCGATTGGCAGCAGGCACCCTGGGCGTTTTCCTGTCTTTTGTTTGCATCCTTCAAGTAAGTCATCGCTCGCACTGACTGCACCGTTAGTGAGACCTCGCCCGGCGGAACTTTCAACTCGCAGAAAGTGGCGGCGTCGTTCAAAGCAGACGCCCCGCCGTTCTAAACGGAACCCTTCGCGCAGTCTCTATAGAGAAACATAGAGAGGCACAGGTAACTCAGTAGCACGCGGAACCTGCTCCGGGTAATTCGCTAACGCTCCTCGAGAAAGAAAGCAAAACAAGGATGGAGAGAAAGTCAACTGAGCAACATAGAAATCGAGGAGATCTACACTCATGGGCCTGAAGACCAACAGAAGAGTAACGATGGGGAGGCGGTCCTCAAATTAAATGACCTTAACTGCATCAGAGTGGTTCGCACTTACTCGAGAATCTTGACATTGCTGGAAAGGCTTTTGGTGCGACAGTGCGGTATTGGCCTTAGTACTATCCTGATCTACCCAGCACATCCGACTTCGTACTGGTGCGCTCATGTACGCATTACTAAGCAGAGAACGATGCATAGTGCTAAAGCCGTCGCTAGAAATGAGTCTCTTCGATCCTTGTTGCTATTGAAACCGTTGACAAACAGACCTATCAGCAAGCGTGTGTTAAGTCTGGTAGCACGAATGTTCGACACTATCAGAGCTGGCGAGATACATCACCAACAAGCGGTAAGTCTTGAAAGGTCTCGCGTGCGTTGCACGATTAATCACGAGACGATAGGTATGAATAGTATAACTCCCTCGTAACAACCCTCTAAATAAGGCGCTTAATTATTATTTAGTTTGTAATCGGATGTTTCAGTTTCAGTATAATAAGCCACTATATTCTGTTGTTGGCTTCAAAGTAAAACAAACGATCGTGCTTGACTTCGCGGTGAAAACACCCAAGACGAATTGTCAATATTAAAGCTTTGTCGTAATAGTGTATTCTTTTTCTCGATCTATCAGCTCAGCATTGCCGTCAACACGCATCCAAGCAAAGGGTAATATACATGTTATACAGCACAGAACACAGGTACACTCGTCGTGGATGGAAACAGATTACCAAAATGCCTGAATTTCCGGTAGATTTTAATGATAGAAGGCATAATTGACTGTTAAGCACTGGCAACATTCTGGTGATAGCTAAGCGGTGACGGTGTGGGCACTACAGGTATGCTCCCGTGTTTTTTTTTTGAAAAGCGTCGGGACACGTATTTCACTGTGGTCTCTGTGTTTCGAGTCGTACGTCCGATATCGCCGTTAGCCGTTCTATGAGACAACTGGCTCTCAGTACGAAATGCAGTCTGCTTATGCTTGTGTTCGAACTTACACTATACTATAACGTGTACAATAGATTAGCGGGCAAATACACGCAGACACTTCACTGTAACCCTCGTCGTACCGATGCTGCTAATTACCTACCCTAGCTGCTATGAATGTATATGCCACAAACGCAACCACATGTGCCCTAAATAGTTTCCGATGCCCAGGGCAAGCAATGGCACGTTGCTGCCTGAAGCTATCTATCTTCTGTTGAAGCAAAACACACGTGATGTCTCCTTGAAAGCAGGCGCCATTAGAAAAATATCGCCAATTGGTAACTAGCCAAGGAACTGAGCATGGAGTAATCGTAGCAGATATGGGACTAACAGTTCCATGATCAGAACCGTAAAACAGGCTACTGTGACTATTACTATCTCAGCAACAGCCTACTAAATAAATATATAACCGATACAAAATCCGAAGACAAAGTGTTGTCTTTTGCAGCAGGGATACCCTTCAGTGTTCCGTGCGAGCTCTGCGCTTGGCGTCGCTGTAAAGTGCACACGTAGAATTCGACTGAAAAACAAATGCTATTGGTAGGTACAGATATTAAAAATCTTCTCCGCTTGAATGCGAAGTCAGGAGGACACCGACTGAAGAAAAACGAGTAATTACCGGGAGCAAAACAAATCCTACCAACGCACTATGCCGCTGGAGCTTTTAATCCCGTACCGAATTTAGCCTTTTCTACGAAAGTGTCCATAGGTTTACAAGCTTACAGAATCGCATTACTGACTACTAGGACGAGCCGGAACGTTATTTCACGACACTCACGCAATTTGCCGCGCACAACCTCACAGACCTAGCTTCCTTAAAGGTCTACAACCCCAAATGTCATTCAGACTTCAATGGACCCGACAAACGATATTGTACATTTGAAGATTTGCTAAGTGGCGATATTCGTTTATTGAGTATCTTAGTTCATACGATGAAATAACATTTCGGTTATTTCTGGATGAGATAACCTATGAAGGTCTGGTCGATAGTGCGGCGATTATATGTTTTGGCTAAACTTAAACATTATATATAGTGTCTTGGCCGAGGGTATATTGATTCGATGTTTTTTTCTCGCTGGATATATGTGTATCATTTGGTATGCTAGATGGTACGCATGTTCTAATGCTTGTGATGCCATAAGATACAATGCAAGTACCCATTTGTGTGAGCCTAAATGCGTGATATAAAATAAATCCCATTTATAACAATCGACCCTCGTTAGACCATACCAGGAATTTGCGTACGTTGTTTGATGGGCAAGCGTGATGCGGTCTAAGCTTTCAGACTGAGTTCACAGAACGTTTTATGATGGCATAAATGAAACTGCAATCACAACATCATTGTTTCGAACCCACACGCTGATTTCTATGTCCTTCGATTTAACTAAAATTCAGTACTGCGACACGGATGGATTCAAGGTACCCTATTTAATAGGTATAACTAGTCCTGCGTATTATAGCTCATAACGCAGTCCGTATACGGAAGAACATACGCTTGTTTTCAACTCTGTAACATGCCAGAGACGTATAGCCGTCTACGGCTCAGTGGATTATGTTTTATAAGAACAAATAATGTTTTGCCATTCTGGGATGGCCTTGGATGGACGCAGTGGGTCGTTTGTATTGTCCGGCGTTGTCGAGATTATGGTCTAGCGCTATAAGTTAGAAAAACTTGGGTAGGAGCCGAAGTTAACGTTACGATGTGGCCAGACCTCGTCAAGTACCACCTATTACTGATAGAAAAGGATGTTGTACACCAGCAAAAGCGTGTAAACAGAGCCATTTCAAGCACCCGTGACTCAGTTATTGCTACTCATTAGTTCAACAAGAGGAAATCTACACGGAGCAAGTTGACTAAGAATAGCATTTTATTCGACCCACGTTAACGTTTCAAGCTATAGTTATTGAGCTGTGCAATTTAGGGACGATTCTGTCACTTATTAGTTATGTTCTTCAAATTGACATATATGTATTTTCAATTTCGAACACTTATTAAGTACACGAAACCAAAAGCAAGCTGACTTCGAGCGATTAATCAATCTTCGAGTAACTTAACCTATATTTAGTGAAAAATACAAAGGAGCCACTATTTGTTATCAGTGAAATCGATCAAGAACCAGATTTCAAATTTTTGAACTTCATCTGAACGTTATATATACCTGCGCTTAATACTGCTTTATAATAATTTTTGCCTCATCTCTTTTAAGGCACAAGTCTTGTGTTAAATCTACTCGAAAATTGAAGGCATTGGCCTTTTATTAATAAGGACCTGCAAGCGAAACCATTGTCCTAAGTGCTTGGTCTGACCTTCGAAGAAATGCTAGCAAAATAGTTTTGCAAGATCGCCATGAGAGCTCGGTGGGTTCGATTTTAGAGAACGGCGAAAGGTTTAGATCTCTTTGTGCTTGGGCTCAAATTTCGAAGCCTGTATCGGTCTTTACATTCCCCATTAATGTCATCTAGCGGTTGATCAAAGCGTTAACAGGCTATTCAGGTAGGAACTACCACATTAGGCTGGACACGAAAAACAGGACACACGTCCTAACCATCGCGGGTAGTGGACACAGCGTAGATTTATGTGAAAATATGTCAAAGATGCATTTTAAAATCTAAAAAAAAAACCCTAACAGAAGTACTTTATTGTTGAAATAGAATTCGTTATTATATTTGAAATGACCGCCAGGTAAGGCCAAAACAGTCGACGATGTGTAAACAAATTATTGTTTTCTTCTTATTTTTATTTTCACAAACGAGAGAGGATTAGATCGGGGTACGTCAAGCGTCGTGGAAGTTCAGTATCAACAAAGCACGGATGATTTTCGCGCTGTGTTCAGCCTGTCCTCAAGGGGCCAAAATCCTTCTGCGAAGAGGATGTCCGTTCTAAATGACAACAATTCTGTGACTTACTATACAGAACTGACGCTGTAGTCTAATCCGAAGAAGTGCCAAATAATGAGTTATCTGAAGGAACTCTTTCTACTAAATATTCGTTTCTAATATTAAATACGTTCAAAATAAAGTGCTTGCACTGTTATTAAAAATGTTAGCTATTCATAAAGAGAAGATCTGCCAGGAAAAAGTATATATATATATATATATATATATAGAATTAATTGCAAACCCTCAGATACGGCCTATATTTTAGAAACGTTTACAGTATCCGTTCGGATAACTGATTGACTTTCGTGTTGTTCTTAGGATGATACGAAAAAGGCAGCCTGCATTTTAAAAAAAAAGACGATAACAGAAGAAACAAGGGAGCAGAAGAGATTCCGTGGACAGTTAACAGCCCAAAATGTATAATAAGATCTATAAATAAATCAAGTGTTTGTTCAGATCTCGTAACTTTTAGAAGTTGTGTTGTAGTATTTCGATCTTTAAGCAGATAGGAATAGCCATCATGATGACCACGGCTCTTCAATCCACGTGAGCATATAATGACCAAAATGAAGGACAACGGTAAAAGTTAATTGTTTATCCTTTTGTCGGAATAATTAGCAGAACGGAATGATGAGTAGTAGCGTCAAACTGGGGCACAAAATATTCCGCAGATTCAACTCCTTTTCTGTAGCATTTCAACCTGTCTCCTTCGGCTGTCGCCAAACATTCAGCGCTAAGCTAATTTCAATCATCAGTATATTATCGTTTCATAGTTCTACTTGAATATACGATTGTTGTTATATTTTGAATTGTCTACCAGCTGCATCTTAACGCGTTGCCGTTCTCTTTAGTGGTCAGTCACAAAGAAAGTACCACAAATAGATACTTACCCAGTACACTTCTTTTAGCTGGTGGTACCGTCAGTTCCTATTTAAATAGTGTATAGATAGTCATAAAGTAGGTTTTACTAACTGTTGCTACGGCCCCATCGTTGTAATTTGCCCGGTACTAGGAAACGGCCATAAGAGCTGTAGTCGGCCTAGAGGAGCTGCAAAGTAGGCTTTCAGAAGCAACGCCTTCAAAAGCCCCTCTGTTTGCCCGTCGTGTTCTAGCTGCGATGACAAATAACGCTTGTCACGTAGTTAGTGCCGTCATTATCAGGCCACCGGACGCCGAACATCGATAGCAGTCAGCAACCGATCAATACTCTCAGCATCGATGATGAATATTCGCGCATTTCAGAGAGCCAAGGCAGGGCAGGCGTCTTAACAATATAAGGTTTATGACGGTTTTTGGTCTATGCGTGCGTCTGATGATGAGTTCCAGCAATGGATCTATTGCTACTCCCATCTCGACGTTTGGCGGCATTATTGGCCATTATACCCTTCATGGCCGGTAATGTACATCCAACCTTCCCAATGTACTCCAGTTCTGCACGACAAAAAGTATGACCTGTATAGTGCTAGATTCGGCTGTAACGAGCTGAACTGAAAACGCAGAAGTTTACAGAAGAAGAAGAATACTCAGTAAGTTTAAAATAAGTACTCGATGAAACTGAGTATAGCCTGCGTACAGTATGTTCTTTTTTGGTATCAGCATTAATGTTGCATCGTATAAATTACTGAGTGATAACTTTAGAATTGTTATCAAGTACATACTATCCCAGTCAGCAATAGGATAATATGGCCTTAATCTATTATTGCAATAATTTCGATCTTTATTCTGACATAATATTATTCCAGTTTAGCTTAGAATTAGCTCACATTTCTTCAGAATTAGAAGTTACTATTACCTACAAACGTACCTATAATTTTTTCTAGGTCTCGTTTTACAAAAAAAAAATAAAAAACAGTATAGGCAGAACATGGCTTTAAATATCGCTGCCTTTCTCGTAGAAATCAACTAAGATGCCATCGTTTACAGTGTTGAAACCTTTTGCTGTTAGGGCGTCTTATTCGAGATTTATATTTAAATATACAAACGTATTCGATTCAAGCAGTAAATTGGTTTTATGAACTAAGACATTTGATCGATAGTTTTAAAGAACCTAACATAGATAATAAGTCTATATTTAGCTTACTACGAACCAGTTTCCATGCATCCAAACACATTTCAGAAGGCTCTGTGTTTTCGAAGGCGCGAGTTATACAACGAGAAGCTTTTAAGGCATCGGGAAATTTGGATCCTATTTGAGAAAAACGCTTGAAGTACTTCTAACTGAATATGAATAAGAAGCATCTGCGTACGAACAACGCCAGAAACGGTAAGAGATCAGCACATCTTACGCGGTTCCAGAGTGGAAGGGTTCTTCGCCCCTGGGGACCGTGCACGCAAACTAATTTATTGTGAGCTGCAGATAACAGTCGAAAAATACCCAACGGAATAGAACTACCTCTCTTAGAAAATAGCAACCGAGCTACTGAAACGCGAACTAATCCACTGGTACGACCTCTGGCGGAAGGCACTGGAACACTGGATTCAAAAAGATACAAACATGTTAATACTGATGTCGAAGATAGGAACGACTGGGGAGTAGAATAGACGTTTCCTAGATCCTACCGAAGGACACAACAGAGCCAACAAGAGCAATTTGTAAGTACGAAGCCCGCAATACTTAGATTGATTATTATATGAGAAAAACGGTGTTATCACACTCCTTGAGGAGAACAAACCTGAAAAACTCGAATTGAACCAGAAAAACGGGCTGGATTGTTGTCACAGACCGCCTACGAGGACGTCGAAGCAACGCACAAACTTCGGTTGCTATTTAGCAAATCGAACGCCATAAGAATGATGCTTTCAAAGAAAGCTTTATTCAGCCTGAGGCGTGCAAGCGCACTGCTAACAAAATCAAGAAAAAAAAAGAAAATGATGGGAAGGGACCAATGAGGCGCACCAAAGTGGGCCTTGAAGGACGTCAAAATATCAGAATTTCTGGACAATCAATGGCAATATGCAGCATATTCAAAAAGCGTGACAGTTAAAACAAGAATGGATTTCATGTTGGAACGAATATGTCACACGAACGTCGGCATAGCGATAGCGACAATGATGTAGGCCTTTGGTAGTAACTAACAGGGTACGAGAAAATTTAAAACAATAGAAACTATATAAACGTCAACGAATACGAACGGGTTCAGCTGTCGACATACCAATAGGCATGTCTGAAGAAATTCCGCATACCCCCTGAAGAGCAAGCGCTGAAGTGTCTATAATGGTAAACTATACAGTGTACGAGAAAAAAAAAAGTCTCGCAAAAATGGTGGACCTACTACTACCACAATGCGGGCCTACGGCGACAACAGAAAATGCTCACTAGAGGCATGTGCAAAAATTGTTTAAGCCCGCTGTACAAAAACCCTGTACCTGTAAGCATGGAATGGAACCAGAGATCTTAGAACGCTTACTGCCAGAGTGTAACACACAGCTCACCTAGGAGAGTGAATTCTATTGCGGTGGGTAGAACATTTTGTGAATCAACAGGATGCTACGGATCTAAAAGGAAGTCTGATATAGGAACGCCCGCTAAAATAACCGCCCGTTGTTTGTAGCGGCCTGTATCATAGGCGACATACAGAGAAACGTCGCTACGACAGACTATTGGTGATACAGATGGACTCTTTTGTATGGAACCTGTGTACAGACTTATTATTATGAGGTAATCCTATGATCAGGCAGAATCTGCGTTGGGTACGACCGTCGAAAAGCATGGAGATTCAATTAGTTTGATTGGTACTTTTTTAAAAATAACATCTATATGATCGTGCAGTGCATATTTTGAAAAAATTAGATAATGAAAAATTTATAAAGACAAATAAGGTTGAAATCTTAATGTTTCCCTCCTAACAATAATATACGTTTTAGCCGGCTTGATCAGAACGGGGTCCACAGTGGTGAACGCATTTTACGATTTCCGAGCACCGTATTATCAACAGACAAAAGATTGCTTCCGAATATCAAAACTCGAATATCCACAAGAAAATCCGGCAAGAGTTTAGAAACCGGACAAATATCGATATTTTGCCCATCCATTCTTTGTTCTAAAATTCGTTTATAAAAAACATTTGGCCCAGTTTTAATGGTTTTGACTGCTTCAACCTCAGTGAATATTGAATTACCATAGAATGGGCCATAGATACTCCGGGCAAGAGCTAAATGCCTTTGGCCACGCTGGCCTGATTTTATACCTCACCTCCAATGGCTGGATTTTGTTGGTTTAACTCGGATCAGAAATCGATTTTAACTCACTTTTGAATGAGAATTATGTGTTTCTACCTAATTAAACTATTTAAAATAGTAATAGATATTGTAGACGTTAAACGAATGATAAGAGCGGCCCGATAGGCGTGATACACATAAACACCACTTATACATTTTTAGAATAAAATTAGTTGATATCATCAGCTTAAATGATATATCCTACCAAATATTAGATACTATACATTTTATCTGATATAAATCTATGCGAAAAATATAATAATGCATTTTGAACTAAGTAGAATCTGTTATATCATCTTTTTTTATAAAATTTTTTACAAATTTTTATAACTTTTTTTAAAAAAAGTTTTATCAAATTCAATTGTATATTCGCATAGTAATAAAAATGTATAGAAAAAAAATTATATCAAATGCCTAGGTGTCATTTGTTTGATTTACCTTTTATGTTATTATGTAAACAAACGATATTAAAAAACTATAATGTTGAAACCATCGTAGCTTATGTAATCTGTAGCACAATTCATTTGTGTAGCATAAAGAAGTGTAGTTGACATTGCATTGTATCCAAATGGTCTGTCGAAGCTGCCTTAATAAAGTCAATGCGCTTCAAAATGATGATATCGACGCTAATAATGCTTTGGACTTCAAAATCCATTGTGATTTCACTAAGTCATCAACTTATCTGCTCAAAGTTAGCTAGTTTACGACCTTGGCAACAACCTTCCCTTTTGGAACGTACAATCAACTCGCGAAACCAATTATAATCAGGCAGCGGTAGCTAATTCAGCTTCAATAGCTGAAGCGAATATCAGGCCATGCACTCCTTTTCGGATATATGTGCTGCCCGATTACCCCTCTAACTCCACTAGTATTAGATCTCAAATCCTGCCCACTGGTTAGGTGTCCCTTGAATATGTAATAATGCTCACCTGGTCCATAAGTAATCGTTGTGCCCCCGTCTAAATTCAATTGAGTGTCCACATAGTCTGGGTTCCAACAACCGTTATGTCCGACGTCCCTTTATATCCAGCTCCAATAACCCCTCTCCCTACAACTTCATCTAGCTATTCGGCTGCATCGAGTCACTTTTATTTCGAGTTCCACTGACGTTTCCATATGAGTGACGTCGTACGGGCAGTGGCTACCCGGAGGACGCTATGAATAGGAGTCTGCTCAGATCGCTCAAGCCGCATATGTCCGCCAAGTAAAACCACAAAACTTTATCATCGTCCTTCGCGCTATCCTGGACTTGCAGATGGGATAGCTATCCTAGGTTGATCCTGACTGACGCTCTTACCTGCAGAACGCAATATGTACGGACTTATAGCCGCGCATATCATTTACTGACACAGTACCTCTCTGCCTAGGCCAGAAAGGACTTCCGGCCATCGCAGGGGAAACTCGAATGTTAGCCTGTATGCCTGTACGTAAGCCTGATCAGTTAGAGTATATGAGTTGTGGAGCATGTAAGCGGTTCCCGTAGGCACTATCCGAACGAGTTTGCCTTTAAGCGGGAGCTGATGAGTACACCATAATAACACGCATTGAATACGCGGATGTATAGAAATAAACATGATATATACACCAGTATGACACGGTAGTATGTATCAAAAGTCGGAAAGCAATCTGTACAATAATCAGTAACACCAAAGGCTAAGAATAGTTTATTGACTTGAACTGGTGCACCTGCGTGCGGCAGGACAACATTACAGTTGTAGTGGCACATCGGTGCTGCATTATAGGCCAACTAAGCAGGTCTTTTTTCTAGACTGCTTTAGCCAAAATTAGGGATCAATCTTTATATGAGTTATAGCAGGCCATTTGTCCAATTATTACTTTGTCGGGTGAATGATTAGGAATATCAATAAAAGCATACCACATTGTGAGTTCACGTTAAACTTAACTGATGTTCCAGTTCATAAGAACATTCCAATAGAACCAAATAGGTACCTCTAGCGAAAATTGAAATGGCGAACGCATAAAAGTTACCATGAGCTTGAAGAGATGTCAATAGAAGCTTATAGGCATCTTTTCCACTGTTCTGATCTGCGGCTAAGAATTGTTCTTGGAGTAATTGTGCAATCGTAGAGGCTTTTTACGATGGTGTCGCTGTTACGTATACAAATTTCACGGCTTCTAAAAGGAAAGTTGTTTTGCTTTCCATCAGATTCGATTAGACCGAGGTCTCTTTCACCTTTAGCGAAAAAACGTTTTAGCTGGTAGTTCAGTGAAATTATCACGCAGGCACGCGTCACGTAAATCTAATACGTACCACTTTCAATGCGTCTCGGAAGCGAAACGGTCTTCGCTTCCACAGCGAAAGCACACGTCCAGCCAGGTAAAAGCTATTGATGAAGACTGATATGTAGCTCACAACAGATTCATATTTTTCAATAAACAATAACATCGAAAAGTAATGCGTAAATATCGCCTGTTCTCCAGTAACTTTCGCTTGCGGCTAGACATCGTGCTGCATGTACACAGCGGAACGGCTAACGTGTAACAGGACGCGTAGCGCGTATATTGCTCCAAATTTTTTTTCAGGCAGGTATTACTACTATAGGATAGTACGAATTATAACCCCATTTGTTGTTACACAATAGGCGACTATTTAAAATAGGAAATAATTTCATTTTCATCACCAAGCGTTATGTAAAAAGATTGAATGCCTCCTTAGATATAAATAATATCCTGCTGAAGGTATAACAATAATGTTAAAATGATTTAATTAATATAATCGGTAGCAAGCGTTGAAGCAAGGCAATGCCGCAAATATCCGTAATTGATTTTCGAGCTCTCACCCCATCTAATGCGGCAGCTGACGTCGAATAGAAGCCTAAAGTGCAGATTCGACACTCGTCCTATCGTCTTTGACGTGCCGCTCAGCCGGATTTCTATTTAGGCCTCGTCGAGCTTAGGAGGGATTTTGCTTCCGCTCAACTTGTACGCGACAATGGAATGGTGCACCCTAAAATTAGTAGCTTTTCTAATTAACTACGCGTACCAAATCGTGGTAGCAAATACTAGGCAATGTTTTCGATGCTGTCTAGCTAATTGGCCTTCAATATACTGCTACAGTCTTTCAACAAATTCAGGCAAATACGTCTCCTGATTTTGATTTGCGTAAAATTAAGATACGTGTAAATTCTACGTAACGAGCGCAAATATACGCTTGTCAGAATTGTAATTCCATAAACCTATGACTGGTAGCTGATTATCTGAAAGATAATTTGAGGAACCTGGCCGTGTTACAACTAATTATGATATGTTGTCTTGGTCATATGTTTGCACCATAACCTCTATGAAATGTTCTTAAAAAACAAGAAAAAAATGGCTGCCGCTGCGGGGGCCGACGCATCATATCTCTATCCTGACAAGTTACTTCTTTATTCTCTGATAAATTCTGTTCGAAATACACACGACGTCATATGACTTGTGTACAAATCGAACTAGTGGCAGTTTTACTTGCAATAGTATCAAATGTTCCATTGAAACCAACCACTTTTCTAAGTGTTTTAAGCTTCTTGTGTGCACTATAAGTAACGTTGTTTCCTAAGCATAAGTGCATACTTAGGCTGTTTTCTTCAAAAGTTACCTGCAGCTAGTGACTGAAATGATAACGACAAACAATTTGGCCATTTTTCGGGAGGGAGCCAAAGCGGGTGCTGCGAAGTTGTTCGCTGGAAAGGCTGACTATCCGAGCGAGCAGTTAAACTTACACACACACGTTATCTAGCCAGTCGTCAAGTTTGCTTCATGCTTACCGTCCCTGAGAAGCTACACGATAGGAAACATGATAGACAGATAGATACACCTCTATTAGCAAGGTCTGATGTTTGAGCAATGTTCAAGTTCTCACATAGTCTAAAGGGCGCTGCGGCATTCAAAGCGAACCATCTTCTTATCAATTCATATGCGCAACCGTATGCCCAACATACGTAACCTGACCAACTTCATTTACCTTACCACTTTTGTCTACGCCGCCATAATTACATGGGGCTTCCGGTTAAACGCCATGTAACGAGTACGCTATGGCTGTCTGGACCGAAGGCGCCTCGCTTTAGACAGCGACTACGTTGATGAGTACGCGCATGCATGTTGCTACCTATGCAAGCATCCGAAACTCCGCGTTGCGCGGTTCTTTCATGATCGCAGGCGTGAGGACGCTGCCAGCCCGACAAACCCGCTGCTTGTCAGGTTGAGCTGTCACGCAATCTAAATTATCACGCTAATAAACGTGATGGCTATGTAGATTACCGCGTTGATTAAACAATCAGAGTGGCGATCAGAAGCAACATCGTACTCCGTATGTTTGAGCCTTAAAGAAGCAGTTTGGTGCTAAGGCAGTGTCTGTTTGAGAGAATTAGATTATAGAATTGGAAGATCTTATGCGAAACGCCAACATCGCATCTGGTGACTTTGCTTCACTAAGCGATACGTAATGCCCCGTTCGGTTTGTTACCATTTGTACGGCTATGAATATTGCAGGGCTTATCTGTAACGCGTGCGTGTGCACGCATGCACGTTTAACTTATTCAAGTAGGTCATGAAAACTATGGTAGTGCTTTAGGTAAATCCTCGTAAGGCAGAATGAAGCGGTGTCTTAAAAGACACCGATCTCAATGCTTGCCTATATAACTGTATGTTGTCTGGGGAAGTGCCCAGAGGAACGTACATAGTTAGGTGCAGTGTCTATAAGAACTGGTGCCTACATACACTCATTCTCACGATCAATATGTCCACTCCATGTAAATCACTCTAATGTGCGCCTCCTCGTTTCAAGGTCAAAATCGAGGTTGCCAGCCCGCAGATCTCCAAACATGCCAACACTTCGCTGCAGATCGCTTCCTGCCTGTGATCAAGCTAAACGTGAGCTCGTCGTAATTACTGACATAGTCGGCAGCCAGCAGCTGAAACAGCGTTCGAGGGGCTATAGCAGAAAAGCGTACGACTGAGCGTCGGTCACTTAGACGGAGACTCAAAGGCCCAACCGCTTCGAACTCAGTGTCCCTCGCGTCACGCTTGATGTCTCCGCGCGTCTGACTGGTACCTTTCGCCAGCAGCCAGCGACCATTAACACAGTCACTTTAGAACCAGTCAACTATCCATCCTAGCTTGGTTGGTACAGGCCAGAGCAAGCTAAGCTACGGTACAGGGCTAGGTTCACGGTCGAAAACCTTCCAAGGATCAAATGAAGGAGATTGGTGTGGGGGGCCGGAGAGGGGGAAAGTTTAAAAACATCAGTGGGCGTCACGGCCAAGCGTAAGTACGCCCAGCTATATACCGTACTATGAGACCATACAAGGTGTACACCTAAACACGGCATTAACAATATGATTATTTGGCGATATAAAGGGATAAAGAAGGGGGACGGAGAGGATTTCGGAAGCACACTTTGAGCTGCCTTTACTGTTCGTGAATACGGGAGTGTCACTGAGTTACTGACTGGTGCTACCTAGCCTAACGCAGTTCCTCAGTGTGTGTAGCAGAATACCTGAAATGAGGGGCGTCAAGAAGGGAGGATCTACAGATATGCTTATATACAGAAATGTATGTATTTGTATATTGGCTATGTCGTTTATAGGCTATGTTTGCGCGATTTTCTTGTTCCTATCAGATATATGAATTTAATAAAGCCTTCTCCCTTATCTGTTATACGTAGACTTGTATTCATAAACAAATCTACATGTTCTTCGTGTTTTGCGTTCGGTACTTGAGCCGTGAAACATTATTTCAGGCCGCTAGCTCCCAGCGCAAAACGAAGTTTGTCTACGCCCAAATCAGGACATGGAACACCATGTGTCTCTAAGTTTAGCAAACCCATATAATGCACGCATACATGTCTGCATTCAATAGGTTAGATGGTCGTCACCTGTCCCGACGATAAGAGAATATTTGTTTGTTTTTTTTTTTTATAGGAACAGTAAACTGTTCGGTCGTCGTCAGCGACTTGGAGCAATGCAGGAGTACAATGCGCCTAACACTGCTCATGGTTTTCTATTTAAGGCATGAAACGGGAGCCGGAAATGTTTAGTTAGCAAATTCTCATTAGAGGTGGAGGAAGTTATAGTTGGCGTACACTTACACGATCATAAAAAGGGCGGATGCTTGCACAAACTTTAGACGTATTAAATTCCTGCGGTTGTCTTCGTGATAGCCTAGTAGGTAACGTCTTTGCATGCTTGTTTTGGTCTGGGTTCGAATCCAGGCATAAACACACTTTGTTTTGTGGTCTTGTCCGTTTGACGAAATGTCTAACGGCAATTTTTGACATAGAACTCGAAACAGAGAGATGCCTGCAGTTGATTAGCGCTGAACATTGGCATTAACTACCCCATATGCGCATAAAGATCACATAAGTTTTGTACGAGTTTTGAGCAGCGCAAGACTCATGATCATTATTGTGGATTTCCCCTTGGCTACAAACACTCGCTGTATGCCTATTAGGAGATTCACCAGAAAACACGTAAGAAAAAATCGATAAAATACACCCGGGTTTAACGCGGTTTTATACATGACGTATACAAGCGCATGTTCTTTTTGTTTATCTAGGTTGATTTCACTCAGCGCCAAATACCACGCCAAGTGAAATTCTCAAGAAGAGGAATTATCCATTCCATATGCGCCATGTAACCGTTTTTCGCCAAACAAACATTTTCGCTTGAAGACACACTTACATACGCTCTATCAAATATCACTGGTTTTAATAGTGACCTAAATTAAAAACCCCTTGTTCGTTATCTTGAGGCACCGAGTACTATACAAACGTTTGCTTTTCGTCGCATGATTTTACGTCATCTTTATCTTCTCATTATAACAGCGAGATACAAACATTTGCACGCCGAACATCGAGCATATCGAAAATAGTGATATACGACTTTCGCTTGAACAAATCAAATCGCATCTTCTCCATTTTGACACATTACAGCCATGGATAATTTGTTTGCCCTCTACCAGATGATTTCCAGAAACTAATTTTCCTTTACAGCCACCTGCATTCCTGTTTCCTCCTCTGCATTACCTCCCGTCGTCCTCCATAACCGTCGTCCAGACGGTCTACTGAAGTCTGCCGCCTCACAACTAGAGGAAAAATGACTTTTACAAACGCCCGACAACACTGACTGCATTCGCCTAGCACACCTGTACAGTTACGTTCGGTGATCTAGTCTAGTTGGAAGAGAACTCGCCTGCTGGCTTTTCTGACGCGGGCCTAACGTGGAAACTTTCTCATGTTCTGCTCGTAACAACTCGCGACGTATATACTTTCAATGGTACCCTTGTTCCAATTCTATCCAAGTCCAGGACGATCGTGGGAAACCGCTACTCACACGACTGTTCTAGCGTAGCTAGTCATTTTTCGAACGGGGGTTTGCAAGCGGTTTGCAGCTGCATCCTGCTCGCCATAACAGTGCTACCTATACCGACTTGGCCTGGCCTAAAGGTCAGTTATGTGGACTTAGGCTAGCATATGGTTGCCGGATGTCGAGTGACTGGCTGGTTATTTTTCGCGTCTCAAGTACAATGCGAGTAAGGTGCGTGCGAGCAAAAATTCTGATCGCATTTCTGGATTGAATAAGATATAATGACTACGACCCATGATCAACAATTAACTTCCTTTTCAATCTTCTTCCTCTATGGTAATGGTACTTTGCTGGTCTTTAGTGTAAGTGCAAGCGACATAAAACCCTGGTCAGAAATATTAAAAATTATTCTTTTTTGCATAAAAGCGTGAAATGTGTGGTAGGATGATCCCTCGACGCCTCTCTAATTCAAAAATCTTTTAAATAGGATATGTAGCATAGAACGATGGCAAGGAGAGAACAAACCAGCATGGCACGATGATTTACGAACGAAAGTTAAAGTATACAGATTTAATCTGGGTTTATGAAAAAATCCCCGTGATAGCTTAATATTTTTACGTATTTTTAGAGACACGTTGGGATTTTTTGACCTAGTCTAGGTAACAACGATAATAACAAGGGTCCTGCACTTATAGTTGCGCTGTACGGCTAAGGTTACAGGACGAGTAAATTTTCTAATAATTTCGATTAAAACGATAAAGGAAGCCGAAAAAAATAACACCAGATCTGTAAAATCTGACCAGAAAAGTTAATTAACCCAAATAACATTATTGATAATCATGTATGATCACCCGGCCACAGACACATTTCGTTTTGTGGTAAGAGGCAGCCATTTAATAAAAGTCCAATGACGGGATCGGACGTAAAATTCGAAACATAGGGTTTGCTAATCGTAGCACCTGTGGTGTATGTTAAAGCATATATCAAACACAGATACGAATCTGATATACTCCCTAACAAAAACATTGTTGTTGAAGTGTATTTACATTAGGGTCAGCTAGCACTGAAAGTAAGTCAAAAATATATATCTAGCATTGAATACGGTAAAACCGCAAAAAAGTTTTTGTTTTATCGATCTACCTTATATAATTTTTTCAACGGTGGTTTTATTATTGTGTAATATATATATGTATATGTATATATATATATATATATATATATAGATTCTTGCTTGCGATTAGTTTTAATTACAGTCTAACGTCAACACCACCCTTACACCTCTGTTTGATATTCCGGCCGACAGCGGAGAATTTATTTTAATCGGCCACCTCCGCTTTGTGCATAACAATAGAGAGCATATTTCGGAAGCGTCTTAATAAATGTTGATTCAAGGATCGAAGGCAGGACAGACTTCATGCCAAATACGCTGAATGTCCTTATATCGCCTTTTCGATCTCCAGCTGCTTTTGACAAACGTACTGGCTTCTGTAATTAAAGTCGTCACGAACACCGTGCCGCTGTGTTGTTCTTTGCCCACGTTCTACTGCCGGGTACCGTCTTGTCCTCGAAGTAGTGCTTACGGCTCAAGACTAATTGGATTTTACCGAAATGTGGTAAGAGAGACTCAAGATATCGACTACTACAACCGGATTTCAATAGCCGTAGCTAGGTTAGAAAAAAAATTAAGATGACGCTACCCAGTCTGGTCGCTATGTATTCAACTGATGGCTGGATGACTCCATATGTGATGTAACAGATATCTCATTTCAATTTGTGTCGCCGCTTTACTAAATTACCAAAAGTCGTAGTTTAAGAATACATAGATGTATATAGATAAAGCTTATTCAGAGTAATTAATTTCTAAATTCAGAGTCTACATATTGTGTGCCCGTTTTGTTTCAATTTAAATTATGCAAATTAAACGCCAATCTTGAGCGCACTCAATTGCCAATCTAAGGTCATATGTAGACTCTGAGAATTATCCAAATGGGACAAGCGTCACGGTGCCTTTAAGCCATTTGCGAAGCTATGAGTGTTGGTTGGAACATTTTCGGCCTTGTGAGAATGAGAATCTTGCCTGGCTTAAACTGTTATCTAATTCCAAGAACAAGCAACTTTTCTGGCCCGTATCCGTTTTCGGCATTCTGAGTTTTAAAGCGTCACGTGTAACTGCGCGTGGACTTGAAAACGCAAACGACGGGAGCATCCGGTGGAAATAGCGGACACAGACCAAGAACAACTGATGCATTCTAGAGCACGCCCCTCCACATCAACGGCCCTTTACGTTACTACAATAACTACCAATGAATACAAATCTAAAATATCAGGTAGTGAGTCTTGTTTTTTTCTATTCACAGAAGCGTTCGAAAAAAGCGAAGATAAAAATTTAGTGCAGATATTACAATAGTTTCGTAATGATATCGTGCTATAAAGATAACATGTAAATTATTTTTGTAGTCTTAATCGCAAACAGTGGCCTTTTGAAATTTATTATGACGTAAGGGAATTCTGCAAAATACCTGTTTTCATTATCTTATATTTACGTGGTAGGTAGGATAAAGGCCCGAATCATTCCGGTTTCTAATAGTCTTCTTTAGGGCGAAGATGTCGTCGAAGCACAACTAGAAATTGTTTCGGGGAAATTACATACTCCAATTGGCAACCCTATGGTTTTTCAATGCGCACTTTCATCATGGTTTGCTCTAAATAGGATGCTATTATCTACTGCGCGATGAGGTATCATCAGTTCACCAACCTCACGGTTATGTTCTTTCCTATTAACCTCTTAAATTGACGATATACTGTGCAGTCGACGGTATTACAGCGGCCCGAAATTCCCCGCTGGGTGAAGTCTACCTCTACGACTGAATGTAGAGTTACTACTACAGGTTTCCATTCGGATAACGCTCAGTCAAGTCAATCCTCGTTAATGCTGTGATCGTTAAGAGGTGCTGAGCCGACCGTTATTTACCGTCTTTGTTCCCTCTTTGTCGTTTGCTGTTTGGTCTTCTTGCTTTTTCTTGCCCTTGGACTTTTCCCTTTGCCTTTACCGTTTTTCTGATGTGGCTGTTGCCGTTCTCCGCATTTTCCTATTTCCTATATGAATAATCTTGTCTTGTTTGTCCGCTTGCTGTACTTTCATTTTCATTCATATCTTTACTTTTTTCCATTCGTTGCTTTTTGAGCCGGTTGCACGAAACCAGCCACATCAGGCTCCGCTCTGTTCCCCACGAGAGTCGAGTAGAGCGCGGTACAAACGTCGTTGCCGTCATAAACTTGCTCGTAGCTGTAGCGAGATGGAAGAGGCTGAACGCTTCCTGTAAGACTCATGGGGCGCCATACGGATACTTACGGCTCGTGCAAAGCTGTCGTTGTAAAGGCGTGAGCGTGCTCATATCTGAACTTGCCTGTGTCTTGATTGTTTCCGTCTTAATTTCTATCTGTCGTTCTTTATTTGAAGCATTTTCAATGAAAGAAGTTTAAAGTCTGCATTTACAGACTTCTGCTTTTGCTGCACTACCCCTTGAGAAAGGGACCGGTCTTAAGAAGAGGGCGCTCGTGTGCGAAGGCAAAACGAGGGATCTACGAGACGAAAGCAGACGACGCGAAAGGCCCTCTCGTTTCTTCTGGTTATGTTCGTTGGCTCGTTGGGTTCGGCCTTGGTTGTCCTGCGGGTGCCTGGCAATTCGATGCCATTTTCTTTCAGGTGAGGTAACACGAAGGAGGAGGAGGGCTGTTTGTGGGGAAACAGTATATGCTGGGCATTGGGCATTGGCGTTAGGGACAACTAACGATGAGGCGGTGGAGGCAACGGCAAGAGCGGAGATGGCGCTCCGAAAGCATTTTGGGTGAGGGAAGAGACCTATTAAAAGCCTTGGCTTAGGTTTGAATAAAAGCCTTGCTGCTCAGAAAGAGCACGAGTACCAGCAGCGGCAGGAAGAAAGGAGTGGATGGAATCAGGTAACCGACAAGCAGGAAGATCTTTGCCTTCCACTAGTGAATCTCCGCCCTTTCGCGCCACGATGCTCTGCGTTCCTATCGCCTGCTGGCGCTGCTGCTGTTGACCGAAAGCTCGAGGGCTGCTGTTCGCCTCTGCCGTTCGGTGGCTAGTCGCTCGATCCACAGCAGCAGCGGGTCCGAGCAACGGACGGAAGGACCGACGACAGGGTTCCTGCAGCAGCAGCAGGCTTCTTGGTGTAGGCAACAAGGTTGCGCGGCGGTTGGCTGCCTGCCTGCTGGAAATCAGCATTGATTACGGCGTCTCAGTACTCACAATTCGTCGTCACAGAAGTTATAGCGTCAGAAGCGGGAGCCGGACCACAATTGCAGCGGCCAAAGCCGTCGTCGTCGCCGAAAGACGAAGAATCACCGTTTTGGATTTTGGGATTGTCTTGCTCTCTCGTTACGATCCTCGCCTGCGTTGGTTGGCCGCCCATGTTATTGCCCCCTGTCGTCCCTCACTGCTGCGTGCATTCGAGTGATAGCAAGAGTAAAAATAATAATAATCGCTATAATACTAATATTGATGATTTCGTGAGCGTCGTGTCGTGTCGTCGTTGTTCTTCGTGGTGGTCGCCATCGTCGTCAAGTTCATCGATTTCTTCCTCCGCTTCCTCCGCAGCATCAAGCGCACTTTGTTCTTTTTCAGTGCTGACGCTAATTAACAAAATTACTGCGGCTACTGTTAGTGTTACCGCTACGATAGAGACTACTGCAACCAGTGCTATTTCCACGGGTTTTTCCTGTTGTTGTTGTTGTTGCTGTTGTTGTTTTTGTTGTTCTCGTCGTCTTTCTGCCGATCGAGCTCATCCTCTAATTCTCCGTCTTCACCAGCTTGACAATTCTGTGACGCCGCGCCATCCCCGCATTCGCGTAGTCGGCAGCGGTAATCGTCGGCGTTGTCGACCGAGAGGCGACGGTGCTCCGACGGGACGACACTGCGTAGGCGGAACGCAGGTGGCGCCAAGCTGATCGAGGAGCATAGGCGATGCCGTCACGAGATTGCGGGGAGCAGGAGCCCGCCGAGCGCTGCTTCCGAAGCTGTCAGGCGGTCGAGGTTGAGGCCAAGGCACGAGTCGACGCCTGCAGTCGCTGCACTTTTAGGCGAGTACGAAAATCCAGCAACACTGCTGACCGGATGAATGAATGAAGACGAAACTGGCAGCTACACCCGTCGCAACGAAGAAGCAAAAGAACCCCGTCCTCGTAATTAGGCCAGGCCAGCTGAAGTCGGTAAGAACCAATAAGACAAAGGAGATACTCCCGCCATCGCTTGACTGCAATGGTAGGTGTACGATGGGATAATATTACGACCACTGCAAAGAGACAAAAACAAAACGCTATAAGCAATACAATATGCGAATACGAGGCGGCCGTCGTCTTACCCGGTCATGGCATTCTGTTAATAACAGTCGCGTGTGCGCGTGATAAGATAGTCATTATTTCAACTCTTCCTGAAGCACGCAGCTACCTTTTTCAACCAGTGAATCAATAATCAGAATACTTATTCGCTTCGTTGATGTCGTCTTATGTAATTGATACTTGCATCTGACGTTTTTTAGTATTCTGTGCGTGACACAAAAGATGCAAAATCATGTGCACACCAACAAACCGCGACGCTATTATCGTTTAGCTGAGGCAGCTAAGTAATGTCAAGGGGTTTTACTTACCCCGTGACCGTAATTGCTGCATATCCTTCATATTTTACTGGGTGTTGCGCCACTATTAGGATATGCGCATATGAGCTTGTGAATGTGTACTACCGCCTCTCCGGCCCCAGCCTCAGGCTTCCACCGTCTGCCGTTGTTTTTTCAGATGTATCAATGCTTTTAGTTACTTTTTGCCCATGATAGACTCGTAGATATAGTGTGCTCCTTCTACTATCATTACAGCAGCATCAGTGGCAGTTGCTATGGTCCGGCGGATGCCCCGCTACGGAGGAGGGAGTGGACGCTGAATCCTGAAAGCAGGACACTATATGTTGTTGCTGCTTTAGAGCAAAGCACGACAGCGCTACCAGGCGAGATCGGGGCAGATTGTATCCTCCGTGTAGAGGTGCGAGACGGATCCCAGAGACGGAGCCCGTAACATCGCTGTTCTTGTAGCCCAGTGGTGGCCATCGTATAGCGGTCGCCTTAGCGGAGGTGGAGACCCTCAACGGCGATGGAAGTAGAGACTGAGGGGTAGCAGAGTCGGCCAAAGGGAATACGGCCGTTGAGGAAAGAACAACGCAGGCGCCATGTTGCCTCCCGCACGCCATGTCCCAGATTCCCAAATGTCATGTCACCGCTCTATTCTTTTAGTGGCGACCCCGTGGCAATCTTGTTGCATTTGCAATCGAACGACATTTACTATCGGCCCAGTTATTGGCACGGAAAAAATAAGAAAATAGCATGGTAATCCCAATGATTAAAGGTTATGGGTGGTTTCCGATAAAATGCAGTTCTCTCCCTTGAGATGAGAGCGAATAATGGATAAGTTTAATTTGCTATAGCCGACCTTATGGAATACTACCCATAGGAAAGCATGTAAAAGAGGGTCGGGTGAATATATATCATGTCTTTAGTCAAACAGTTAGTTGTGGTGAATTGAAAACTTTCTCTTGCAGAAGACAAATGTTATTTACAAGAGGTATACTACGGGACAACGTATTTAACCTGCTCACGCGTTGCCCCGCCATAACGCAGTGAACAACATGTTTGCCCGATGAACTGTTCGATAAAATAAAGGTTCAAATCCTGGCGAAAGCAAAGCATGCAAAATGCTATGGTAATTAGTTGAGTGCGCTAATTTATCAAAGCTGCGTCGGTCAACAGGACGAAGGGTGTCTGAAGCATAAAAATGTAGCCGGCACAGATAATACGCGCTAAGAGTCGAATCAAAAGCCGTGACCAAGAAGCCTTTTGTGGCGAACTCACAAAACGGGCCATGTCCTTCTAAAATAGAATCCATAATATAT
>NW_019213153.1:63120-78053 GCF_002532875.2 Varroa jacobsoni | reverse complement strand
CCTGCCTGCCTGCCACTGAACTCCCGTCAGAAACTCAGAGAAAGCAAGCACTCGGCGGATACGACGGGTTGCTAGTATTTGAAAAATATGAGCATGGACTACAGAAATAGTCGAGCGGACAACGCCAAGAATATTACCGCTAGCAGCTTCATTAGAGTCATCCGTTTGAATTGTTGAGCTGCTGTCTGCTAGGGGCTAGACGACTGCTTCAACATCGTCGACAACAGTAAATGACAACAACAGTCGCCCCCTGGTATTGCAACGGAATTAGCTGAAACAGCTTTAGAACGACTGTGAGTAAACTCTTGATTGCTTCCAATGTTAGCGTAGCGATTCACATTACGGTATGTCGGAGTTTCATTATCAAAGCAGAACGACGACGTCCTTCTGTCGCTAATACTGCTAAACGAAAGAGGATCAAAAGCTGCTGGAGTCTGATGTCTGAAATTCGCTGCGGACAACACTTGAGAAAATGAGCGTAGTTGGGACGGGACCACGTTAAAGCGTCGACGGATAAAGACAAAGGCTTCCTTCCGTACTGATCAGTTGATTGACAAAGTATCGATAGCGATAGCGTAGCCATCTGCAATGATTTGTTGTTCACGCTGTGTTTCGCGATATGAGAACGAATATTAGTGGAGTACCAAAGCTTTACATATAAAAGCAATATATAGTCGGTTAACTATCAAATAATTTCAGAACGCTGGACAAAATAGGCGCCCGATCGATCTGTTTGGCACCGATTGTTTTTCGTGTGCTGTCTTTCGATTCTATGGAATCAGGATGATCTACTTGGTATGAACGAGAAAAGATAACAGCGACTGGCTTTTCATCTCATTCGATTACGCGTGTCTTCGACCATCGAAATTATAATGTGATATAATATCGTACCATGGAACACTGCTGCTGATCTCCATAGATATCGATTTGAAAAGGATGTCTCTTGGCGTATTTGTCGACAAACGGGCCTTCCTTCCCCTTCCTCCCGAGCTGTTGCATACTTTTCTAAAGGGTCTAGAGGGCAATGGAATTGGCTTTCGAATGCGGCTTTGTTCCTCGTGCCCTGACCAGCGTTATAATGACATCGAGCTGGTTGGCCTACAGGAGCAAGCAGTTAAAAAACAACAGAAAGAACTGTTTAAAAGTCGGTAATAGTGTGTCATTGTGCAATTAACGGGAAGTAGAACTCGACGAGAATAAGAAAAAGAATAAACCGTAGATCATTAACGTGGTCACTGTACAAACTGCTAACAATTTCCGTGTTTTCAATTAGCAGCATGTGGCGCTCAAGTGGTGTTTTGTATGTATGAAATTGTAGGAAAGCTGTTGTCTTGACTGGATTTTTTTCATCTGTGGCTACTTAAGGACTTTCTCTGAGTCTTCCGTGAGAAAATAATGCATATCTGATCTCTATTGCTCAGGCAGGTCCTTGTTGTTAACTGGAGCATTGTTATACTGAAGTTCTACTACACTAATTACTGCTTGGGGAAATCACGGTAGCTCATGCCACATTCGATCGGGTAATACTGGACAAAGAGGGACGCTGAGATTGGGCATTTAGATAAAGTAAAAGTGTTGACACGTGCTGCTTATAAAACCGATAAGAAACGCTTTTTCTCTGAACTCGTAATAATGTAAATAAAAAAGATGAAAATTATATAAATAACTAACTTACCTAGTTTCGACCTGTATTCACGTGAAGTGCTTTTATTGCATGCTTGTTCTATGATATTGTCATATTTCTATCTAAAACGATATTTTTGTTCTCATGATAAATATTCTTAACAAAGTATATGATTATCTTACTAAATAGCAGGTTGGGCATTAGCTTAACGTGACTAGTGAAGCGTGTACGCACGTAATTTGAGGTCACTAATGAGAACCCTGGACAAATTCTACGATAAACGCATGCTCATATTCTATAATCATCATTCTTATCATATAATAATAATAGAACAAATAGCTATGCAGTGACGTCGGTGAGCAAGCAATAAAAATGCCATAATTTTTTATGAGTGGGTGCGCGAGCGAGGGTAAGCATGACCCCTATTCTTCGATATGATCTGCGTATCATCCCACTGTAATAATCATTGATATAAAGCTCTAATAATATATCTGTGTCTATATTGATTATTTGCATTGCTGTACGCTTCTTTGTCTGAGATGCGTCGATATCTTAGACTTTAGCGACAGGTAGTGATAGGTGGGTTCGTGAGAAAGTTCAGACCCGATCCCTTTACCTAAGAGTCGGTGACGTATTTCTAACGCTCGTGCAAGTTGAGTGAGAGACCTAACCGGAGCACTAATGTCGATTATAATCACTATCCGTCAATGATACTTTTGTGAAACATTATTATCACTAGATAGCCAAACGTTTCCGCTAGACAAGTCATACGTAGTAGCAGAGCGAGTGAATAATTGAAAAACATACGCTGATCAATATATTGTTTCTCATACTAAGCTCAGCTTCAAATGATTATATGAGCTAAGAATAATAATAACATAAAACGAGCTTAGATATTCTTACTAACACACCGCTCTCAAACGTTTTATTGGCCCCTGTTGGATTTAAAAAAAAAACAGATGCATTATACAACGTTGGAAGTGGGCTTCCACCTATTCACAAAAACGAAGGAACTAGCAGGGCAGTTAAGAGATCGAAGATAGATTTGCCAGCTTACTGGCGGTACATCAAGCTGTCTATTACTCGACTTATTTTTGGCATCTTATGAGCACCGAGCACGATTTATGTGACGCAAGATAATATCCCAACAAAACAATTCTACAGAGTAGTTAACTTGTGGTCGATGCGTGTGCTGCGTCGGCCTGCTCAGGGCAGAATCAGGACCTGCTCGTGAACTACAAACTCTACTACTGTAGATAAGTAAGAGGAAAGTAAATATGCCAGGTTACCTTTGCTAACATTAACTATACTATTGCTATGGCTGAACCCAAATATAAGCCGAATAGTGTTTGTCGAATCTATTTAGATTATGTTTAAGTTGTCTTTTTGAGCATTGCTTATCGATCATGCTGTGATTGTCGGGGGCAAACTTTAAAAAGCTATGTGTTCGCATTTTAGGCAAAACTTAAAAAAGGGCCTCTATCAAGTTACCGAAATTATTGACCGCGTGCACTTGCGGAGAATATTTTTGAAAAAGATAGTGCCGTAGTCTTTTTGTGATCAAGAAGAAACATAGAGAGTTGATATGACGTTCAGTACATCTAGGTTTGTGTTTTCCGTACGATTTGCGCTAAACATTGTTGTCGTTAACTTTCGAGGACGTATTACAAAGTGCGTTTTTCATAGTCTATATGGAGAATCTGCACTATCAGACGCAATTCCCTTGATTGCAGCGAGTAGTTCGATTTAGAGGAATCGCAGCGGTGCTATGAGAAACAATATCTATTGTTTAGTTGCACGAGCATTAACAAGACTGATACACGCGTATGTCTAACAGCGTATTTATTGCCGCCGTTAAATGACATCTCTGATGAGAAAACGGCGTTCGAAAAACCCCTAACGTCTACTGTGTACGATAATAAGCACATAGAAACGGCAATCCATACGGATGTATAAAAAAAAAAAAACGACAAATAACAGATGGAGATGAATAGAATCAAATGATATAATTATTTCTTAATTTATACATGGTGCTCTTCAGCTGCCGTTGCCGAAGTCAATAAGAACCGTTAATGTAGACTAATAAAGGGCGCCCGCATAAACATATTATCGGATTTTGACGGTCTGTACCCCCTGGATCAAACAACATCCCCTGAAGTTACAGGTATTACGCGAAGATATTAAAGAAGTACTGTACAAAGCAAGGTAGACTGCATAGTGGCATATAGTTTGAGGTACTAACCTTATCGAACGACTCCCTTTTCATTGGCAATGCGTACAGCCGACTCCCTATATCGATCACTCGCGACCTAAAATGATTTGTAACCCTTCGATATTTGCAATACTCCATGTCTACGCAACGTTGTCAATTGCAGAAGTGCGAAGTAGACAAACCTGCGGCCTTTCTAGCAGCTATTATGATTTTGACGCTAAATAAACGTTTCTACGCATTAACAAGATTTTATACGGATACTGAGGTCTGCATACAGAAGCTGATAATGTTCAAACAGAGCCTCTGTTTGAAAAAGGTCACGTTTCGTCTGCTACTGCAAATCTAAATAGTAATAATACTCTGAATTAAATTACTAAAACTTTTCGATTCATTGCAATATAATATTTTACCTATGACGTACGATAAGAAAAACTGCAATTTTGTGGCTTTATTTATACCGATACCAGTTAGTGCTCATGTGACATGCAATTTAATTAAACGTAAGCTCTCGTAACTTGGAAGAATATCTATGAAATTAATGATTTAACTTTCCTTTTTTTTTTTTTAATTAAATCCCACATGCTGGATACTGCATGTCGATGACGAGGCGTTTATCTTAGAGGGTACATTTACTTAAGTTGAATATTTAAAACATTCTATTCTGTTTCTAAACGAACTTAATGAGCATAAGGAGCAAGAAGTAAGGAAGATAAGTACTGTTCTTTCGCTTCGTACTTACATGCCTTTACAATGTCACCATAACGACTTCAGTCAATATATCTGCTATCAGGTGGTAAGTTGAATAATAACGCAATTTGTCCTATATATTGCATAACGCTTTCACATTCGGTGTATTATTTAAATAGGTGCCATAGGTCTTATGGCCTATTCTGAAGAAATTATATTCATAAAATCAGTGTGAAATACTGTGCACTGTTGAAATGCAATGCGTACGCAATTCCCATTATACCCGTTTACATTAGCGAGTCTTTTTCAGTCCAACTATAAATAGTTATGCTAAATTAAAAAAAAAAACTGATATCCTTATGTAACTTAAGCACACAGGAACTCTTTACTAGACCAACGACTTCATGGCTTCAAGCCATTTTTGTATATTATGCCTCATAGTGTAAGTGTTCTAATCTAGACGAACGATGCAGCTGACGATAACCCATGAGCAGAACGACCGCGCGTCTTTTGTTGTGCATTGCTAAGCTGTCAGTAACCATAAGAAAATATGTTTATCTGCCATAATTATGTGACAATTTTTGCATGATTGAAAAGTACATTATCACGTCTTGTTGTAAGTCACAAATCTCGTTCACAGCGCCCTAAGTGTTCGTTCGTACTTTTCATTTGTTTGTTGGTTTGTTGTTGGTTTGTCATTTTTTTTTCTCATTTTTCATTCCTATGCCTCCGGTATGACGACAACCATTATCCATACATATCAACTGGTAGAGACCGTTACCGTGTGACTGTACACACTCCGGGTACATCAGTAAGTGCAAGTTTACCTTTTTTATGCGTCCGTTTTTAAGTTCATGCCTTGAAAGCTAATATGTCCTTGCCATTTCGCTTACCATGGCAAAATTGTCATCACGATATCTCCTCTTAATTGTTGGTAAGTAGTTCACACAGTTATGTCGAACTTCGATAGTTTTTTGCATTTGTTTGCTTAGTGTGCTTCTTTTCCCATATAGATAGCTAATTTACCGAAAGTGTTACGCGCTATACTATGAGCTTTTTTTGTAAAATTAAATTTAACCATCTCTAGGATCTTGAGATTCAGTAGACCGAGCTTTTGATGCAGTGTGTTAAAAGCATTAAGTAACTATAAGGCGAACTCAGAGCTTCAATATCATTATAGACAACCCTATTGACGGGTCCCTTATGCCCCTGAGACGGGCTTTCGCCGCAGAAGTTCTGCACCTGGGCTTTGCGAAAAGGATCTGGAAAGCTTAAAGATAGTTTATCGACAAATATAGGTTATTTTCATTCACGGAAAAATTTCTAACAACGCCTTCTTTACGATGACTTTCTAGTAAAATGCGTTAATTTGTAACCCATGGTAATTTATTTACTTTCATCTTATTGCGAAGCAGGATGTTTTTGAACCAGCGTTAATTGAGAGGATACGTTTGTCTAATTAAAAAAAAAATACATTAACAATTCGTTAATAATGAACATGACCTGATCACGCAATACTGTACCTGTTTTTAGGTTACTCTTTCCCCTCAGATCTCTCCTTAGCATGTCATTATCGTTTAGCCGCACAAAAACCTTGTTTTAAAAACTTAAAAGGTTTCCCAGCATCTGGCTACCAACCCTGCAAGTAGTCATCGTGACGGTGAACCTGTTTTTGCTAACGCAAGCGTGACGCTTTTCCCATATCGGTGATTTATGGTAAACATTAATGTATGTATTTGTGAACTGATGCATCGACCGGGGGGTGATTAATCCATCTGGTCTCTGTGGCAAAGGGGTCCTGTTTTGATAATCGTGTCGATTGTTTTACAAAAGCCGATTGTGGAAGCTCTTTCTCTTCATATCAGGGTCTTGAAGTAATTTATAAACTCGCGCATGGTGACCACGTGAATCCTCTTTGACCTTCTTTTCAGTAACCAAACTCCTGGTTTTGTGACTCGGCTCTGCAATACGGAAGATCTCCTTTGATCTTATTTACTGCGGTTTTTATATATTTGCAACTTTAGCGAATATCTTGTTTGCGTAACCGTTCAACATGGCGCGCTGTTTGAAGTTAGCTGTTAAAAAATAGCTTTGGCGATACGTAAATAATATCAGTCGTGTTCCTCTTGCCTTTGTGTCATCCGTAAATTTTCTATTCGGGCTGAATTAAGCGCAATGGAATAGGTGGTAAGCATTTTAGATTTTGTCACAATGAGCGTGTCTATTTTCTTTGCCATTTGTGCCGTCGTACTGCCGTGCTACCAGCATCTTTTATAATTTCTATGCTAGGTTGCCCACCGGTTCCCTTTGACGAGGTAGGACACTATTTTCTATGAGTTCAGTAGGCGTTCTCGTTTTGAACGTCAGTGATCGAAGTTCGAGGAACAGATATCCTGTCTTTCCTAATCTGAATAATAACCTAAATAATAACCACTGACTAATTTCCCCAGTAAATACAGACGTAAACAATTATTTATCGGAGTAGATTTAATACTGTGCTGTCCCCCCCCCCCTCTCCCCTAACCTCATCGGCTTACCGAGTGAGCGCACTTCCAACGACTTCAGCTTCTTCCGTTGTAATCATCATAATTGCTAATTGTAAGGTTTTCTTTAATTCGGTCAATCAACTTTTATTTAGTTAATTTTGAACGTGAATACAATAAATTATCTATACAAATAATTAGTATACTGGCTTACAGACCAGCGGAACTATTTTATAGGTAAGTAAGTCACCATGTAATAACTTGTGTACATATTCCCTTTTTTACCTTATTGGACTACATTAATACGCTTTGCTAATTGTGACCTGCCTTGTTATAACTTCTGTTTGTTTTTTATTTATTTTTTTTGATACTGCCCTCGGTTGAGTGCAGATAAAAACTCCTTTCTATACGCGTCGTTACTATGTATGCCCTGTCATAATCAATACAGCTCTGCTTACTGACCGGCGCCCGGACTGACATTCTATGGTAGTTACAAAAAACACCTACAATTCAGAATTTTTAACACTTTGGGCGCAAAAAAATAGGCAGCGTCTTCATTCTATAACACTATAAAATACCATAATATTCTTACCATGTGGGTTTTTTTTTTATATTAGGGGCGCTCACCACCAACAACTAAATATCAAGCAGTTTTCAGCTCCGTATTGAAATGTATCATTTTTACTGAAACAGACAGATATATTGGGTTCGAATCGAGTAACTTGTTTGGGTTATGGCTGATATTTTGGGGGATGTGTGCACATAGGAGTTAGAATAGGAATAATTAAGTAATTGTATTGTTTATAGAATTATCATAGGGTTAAACTAAACGTAAAATAGGCTTGCAACAATTTATATATCTACAACGAGTACTTTTTTTCCAGTTGTACAATGGTGTTCTTATTTAACAGTAAGAACTACGTTCGCTATCTTAATTACCATTATAATATCCCCGTTAGGTATCATTTTACTATAAGAGTTATACGTAGATATAGATACGTTTCCGCAAGAGAAAGCTTCTGTCAGCGGCATCCAGTCACGCTACTGCAATTCGGTACTCAATTCACTTCCAGTACAAGTCATAGCGATTGCGTCACCACTTTATTGCAATGAGCTTATTTCAGTTAAATTATTACTGACACACGGTAAACTTCATAGTTAGTTAACTTTGTCATAGACACCGTTTGCTCTTAACACTACCCGTTCCATCATTGAGTAGTAGAAGAGAATTATACACCCTTCTCCGTTCTGAAAACCCCGCTGGTTGCCATTGCACGACCCACAAAGCCACTTAGCAACTCTTTATTTAATAAAACTATTATGGCTATTAGAAGTCTAGTCGGTGTCTGTGTGTGTCCGTCTTCGGATGACACGAGGATGCTTCGTGCTTCTTGCTTGACGCGCTTCTGCCGAATATAGTAAACGCAGATGACGAGATGAGGATCGTATCACCCTATTTTATCCGGCCGTAGTGGTACTAAGGTGATGTACACTGTTATGGTAAATGTTAATGTAAGGTAAGGTAAATGTTAGTGGCTGGAAGGGTTCGGAGACCCGCGGATACGCGCATCCCGCTAAAGATCGTCACGACTCTGCTGTCTTTACTGCGCTACTCGTATTCAAATTTAGTTTGGTTGGTTTTGCTTTTTCTGTAAAATAACACATTTATGCGCGCTCCAGCACACGAAGAACTGTAGTTGACGATCAGCCAGACACAAACGTATTTCCTCTTAGTATAGAGGAAATACGCCTGTATTCTGGCTGGGGCTTTTTGAAAATATATAATGTTTCCATATATGTATGCCCCGAACTACGTTAATGACCAACTGTCTGCTGATTCTGTAATGAGCTATTATATCCAAATCGGTACCTATCTATGCCTTAGAAGCTGCTTAAATATTAATTTAGTATCGATTATACCTAACTAGCTAGCGTTGATTATTATTAGAAACACACACGCAGATACACATATATATATATATATATATATTGGATAATTGTCTATGAAGTAAAATACTTCCTTCGGTAGAAATTAGGACAGAATAACCGGCAATTACCCTGTCTCTACCTGATAATGGTATTACATTGCATCACAACGTAGATCTGAGACACGCTCTCTAATTTCGTATTTTGTTAAGCTTTAGTTAAGTGAAAAAGCTTAAATTAATTATACGTCATAACCTGCTCGTATCTGAGACGAAATCAATTGTATACTTTATATATTGTTCTTCTGGATAATGAATAAAACGTGGAAATGAAACATTCCACAGGCTAAGTTAGAGATTGCAAAAAAAAACAACTCTACAATACAATATAACAAAATGAACGGGACCGAAAAGCGTATGGTCATATGAGCGACCACGTGCCACCCTTCCGTTCTAAAAAAATCTAATTTTTTTTCTCTTTCAGCATTAGTACAATTTTCGGAAAACACACACTTAGTAACGATAATAATACTCATACATGTATGATTTTTTTGAGAAATACGAGAAAATTTATTAAGATTCAACAAACACGATGTTACATTGGTATAAAAACCATCAGTGAATGGCATCCTATTTCTTTTAGATGTTTGTTTATATATTGAATCGATCTGTGATTCTTTTTTTACCGCACTATTCCAATAATTAGCCAACGCTTCCAATTTGTGCGGAGCCTATGGAGAAACGAGCGCAGAATACATATTGCCTATGTGAATCGTGGACAATAGCGCTCTTCATAGTCTTCACTGGTACGTAAAGTTCTATGGTGTTCATCTGACATCTGAGTGCTACCTAAACCCTGTCGGCCGTAGAGATAATAGTCGTGCAAGTACCGTTACAACACTTTGCCTTTTGTCAAAGGATTTCTATTATACTCATTCCAACGCATTTAACAGAAATGAGCATTGGTCTTAGTTAAACGAAGCTCTTTAGGTCATAGGTAGACTATAAGGTTTCGATTCAATCCCACAGTTAGCTTGTGCTTTTCGTAGAGTTGTTCTGTTGAGCCAAAACTTTGACAATAAATAGAGAAAGAAAAAAAAAATCCATTCCGTAAGGCTATCCTGCAAGGCACATTCGTTCCAAATATGTTAATTAGGAAAGCCCTTATAGGGATCCGTAATAACGAACCTTTTCGTTTTTTTCTAACACAAACTGGACATTTGTTTTTACATCGTAATAGCTTGACAGGGATATGTGTTACCACGAATAAATGAGTCGAAAAAAAGAAACAAAAATAAATGTACTTTTCCGACCAAGCAAGGAACGCTATCTTTTTGTAAGAACTTGGCTTAACTTTGGCATTAATCAACGGCTGTTAACAGCTTAGTCAGATGGGTAACAAACCTAAAATGAAGATCAAATAGCAAAGATAAAGATGGGTAACCGAGCCACAGTTATGATTGCAGTAATTCGTAAAAACTTTATAACGTATCAATGTAAAATAAACATTTGCTTTCCCATGTTGTTTATATGGTCTTAGGTTTGAAAATATCCAAGTAAATTCTAGTTTCTTTTAGAGTGGAACGGCTATCAGAACCTTGAGTTAAGGACCTTGTAAGTGATTTTCGGCCAGCGGTCCCCAAAGAACGGACAGTCGACTTAAAAGCAAACAAATAATAAGCGTTAAATTCTGGGCTTTGATGATCGTATAGACGTCTCAATATTCGTAATCGCCAGTGGAAGAAGCTCGCCTCCGCCAAGCAGGCAGCATAAAGCTATTATTGAACATACAAAAATAACAGTATCATAAAACTTAGCAACAAAAACGTGTCTGTTCATCTTTCTTTTAACAAAATATGCGAAAACCAATTTTGTAGATCACACTTCATGAAGCCATCAAAATAAAGTCATGGACAACTCTTAGTTGTAGTTACGTTTAAATGTAGTCTTCCCATAAAGGGTTGGCTCAGCACGTACTTGCCAACAGGCCAATAGACTTTGCCAAGGGAACACACACACACACACACCCTTTTCATGAATTTACCGAGAATCTACCGTTTTGTGATATCATGTTGGATTCATTGATAATGATACCTCTTTGTCTAGCTTGTGCCCTTCGGAAATTTTCGATATATCATGCATTCTTTATCTGATGAACAATGTATTTGATTTTTCTTTTGATTTGGACAGAAAAAGCAATGACCAACGTCGGGCGAATAACGCGAATGCTAGAGCTGAAGACCAGAAAACCTCGAGACGGACCACCTCCACTAGCACTTGACCCTATAAGGTACGCAAAACCATAACGGAATATCTGAAGGCATTTTCCGTACTTGTAATCACCACAGACAAACAGATTACACTATAGTCTTGAAATGGGTAGACTCGTACTAGACCCTTTCTTTGACGTTTCTGGCAGTAATAGATGTACAGACGTCCGTTGAAATGATTTATGTCTATCGGTTCTAGAAAATTGAAGCTCGCGATTACCCCAAATTTTTCAACTGGAGTACACGACTTTACTTCAGTTTAAGCCACAAAAGGGAGAAATACAGTCAAAGCATCTCTGTCAGAATAATCGCGGCGAGAATATCTTCAAGACATTTCTTCAACGACACATTTGTTAAATCGATCCGGTCGTTTACCATAGCTGATCTTCCACTGACGGACCAAAGTCATTGTAACAGTTAAATTGGCAAGGCCACAATGTTTTCGTCACATAAAACGCCAAAAATAACGTCGCACCGTTACAAAAGCACTGAGGCTCTAAACAACTCCAATGCGCTCAGTCGTGCTACGCCCCAAGAAGATCTCACGCTAACCACGTAAACCCAAAACAAGGGGTATCTTATTACCCGTGGTTCGGTAGGATACTGCAGTAATACATAAACGTCTTTTAGTCCATACAGCTGATAGTATAGGTTATATTCTACCGTATGAACCAAATACTATTAGCACAACCAGCTCTACAACGTCTTTTGTTTGGTTTCATGTTTATTTATTCATCTAAGCAGCTAAATGATGGTATGTAGTCTGAAGTTATCAATCTAAAGTTAAGCTATCAAAGGCTACTGCTTTGGGCACACTTATTAACTCTAGTCAACTTTAAAGAAATGCATTCATTGACAAATCTATTAATGGTTGATAACGCCTATACAAAACAATATTTTCCTACCCGAATGAGTTCGACCGACGTAACGTTGTTAGTCGATCGTTGGCTTCAGACATGCAGCTGTCCTGGAAACATTTAATTACTTGAAAATAGAATTTGTATCAAAAGTTAAGTGGATCACGTGCAGCAATGCCATCATGTGGTATTGCCGCAGCCCCCTCGTCAAGCCGAGGCGCCAGCCAAATTTATATGTAATTTCCCACTATACAGATGAAGTTCATTGTCGAAGACTACTGCTTTTATCACCCCCTTCCGATGTACACAGCCCTCACGTAACGCGTCATCGTATTGAGCGGATGTACACGATGCACACACCATACGGCTTATACATCTACCCTGGTTTATTATATAACACAACACAAAACGGTGACTGACTTCACTGTGCTTCGTGAGTCTCGACCGGTCGCGAAGGCACGTGGGGGAAAGTGAGAAAACAAGTGACCAGATGAGAAGTGAGTCATTTAGAAACAAAAAAAAAATAGCGGCAGAGAATAACGGCATGTACGAAAGCCGAGTTAATGGGGTGAGGTAAACGGACTGAAGGAGACAGCAACCAGCTCAGCCCTATAAAACTGATGGCTCGCAAACGCTGTCTTTTGGCTTCGGTCCGTCTTTGTCGGTTCGTTAGCTGGGTGCTTAGTTGACCGAGCAACGGCGATCTATCGCATCAGCAAAAGAAGCCCCGGCGGCAATCACGTAACCATTAAATTATCCAACTATGAACGGCGACCCCATATTATGTAGCTTTCTTCCAGATCTCCTCCTTATTTGCACGTCATTTTTTTCCTATGTCTGTCTCTCCTCGCCTCTCGATCCGCTTGTTTACCAATTGTCATCTATTTTATTTCTTTCGCTGTCTGCGCCGGTGCCTTTGAGCATTTATCTTAATGCGCGACGCATGTGAAGCAATGGAATACGCATTAAATGGCCGCGGTATCGTACATTACCTCTGCTGCGGCTGTCATCTGGTCCGATGCTAACACGAGGTCCGATCAATATGAACGAACCCGTTTATAGAAGGGTGACGGTACTGATGGTGGCGACGTCGACGGAAATCGAACGAAAATGCGGGCGTAGCCCTTATGGGGACCGAAGGCGACTATAGTAAACCTAACCGGAAAAAAGCCGGCAGCGAAATTGAGCGCGCTGTTGGTTGATTGAATTTTGTAGACGATATAATCGTCGCTTGTTACGATAGGTCTCCACAGCAAACAACGCGTTGTGTACCTATATATAATAGAGAGAAAAAGAAAAACAAAAGTAGGGACGCATATATGGTGGAGCCGTATTCATGCTGGCCTCTTTAGTGGGTGAAAACACTTCGTGTTGCGGTGCTGTATCTAATAACGATGTAGCTTGGTTTGGAGTAGTTTGGAATAGTGACTTTGATTTCTGAGTTTTTCTATTGTCAAAAGTAATTGAATGTCATTGCTTCTCTGAAGGACGATGGAGCGGCTTTTGAAGAAAAACGTAACTAATCGATTCCTTATTGATTGCCACATATAGATCAAGTGTAAATTGCACATTTCAAAACATTAAACGCACATACGGCGGCCGAATTGAGAACGTTTCACTTTCTATACCTTCACTTTTGTACAGGATGATTTAAAAGTCGCTGTACAGTTACTGAAGTGGGTTAACAGCTGCTATGTTCCTATCTTGAATTGACGGGTGACTTTTAAATCACTCGGTGTATAACTTAACTCCTATGAAGGTACTTATTGATTATTGAGGTGATTAGGTGAAGATTCCTCTTCACCATCAACGACCGAAAGGATCTTCACGGTGCCACTCAGTGTAGGAACTAAGGTTACCAAGCAAATGTAATCGACAACATTGAAAGCCCGCGTTCTCTCTAGTTACGAACGATTTGTTTCCTTCTGCTATTCGTTCCCTCTCCCATTTCCCTCCTCCTATTTTTTTCCGTCAGAATAGATTAGACAGATGCCTTCTAAATTTAAGTTCTATTTTTTAGTCCTCACTACGTAGACTTCCTCCAGCGCCACTAGGCAAGTGTAACTCGCAGGTGACAGTGAGTGACTTGCATTTCGATGAAAAACTATATCATAATAAAGTAAAATGACGAATGTCGCGCCACAGAAAATTACCTTTAGTCTGTTACATTTTCATGTTTATAAAGATATTGCCTGTGAGAGACTGCAAGAATAAGTGCTGGAACTACTAAGTGTGTCAGTCTAATTGCTTTGGAGATGAAACTGTTTGATTGACGCGTAAAAGGCGTTCAATACAACTGGTTCTGGGTGAGGAGACGTTTATGGGTATAGCTAAGGAAGGAGACGCCTAAGCCTACCTAAGGAGAAAAATGTGATTTTCACCTGGGAATAAGTACGTTTATTTAACAATATTGCTTTATTGAAGGCAATCTATTAGTGCTATGTATTGAAATCATGACGACTAATTTCTCTATACGAAAGATAGAAACATTCAGCACGAATTTATCATATATACGAAAATATTTAACACACACTAATTATACACACTTACCTCGTAGAAGCGTCCCGTATAAATAGGGAAATGTGAGTTTTACTCCAAGTTACGTTTAATAAGTTATGATTGAAAATGTTAAAGTTATCATCGTGCCAATTTCAATAGTACACTAAATTAGTTCAAAATCTATAATATCGTTTGCACAACCCAAACGGATATTCCGGTTCGATGGCTCAAAGCAATGACCATTGTGCTTGCATAAACGAGTAGCCTTATCTATAATATGTCTTTATCTATTACATAACAGCTATCTACTCATCTACACATTATGTGCTTATATTATTCACAAAACAATATATATATATATATATATTGTTTGTTA